>NW_015390015.1:0-47301 GCF_001527695.2 Protobothrops mucrosquamatus
AACTGTATCTTCTGCTCAGCCTTTCCATCTCCATGACTCTGGATAGGATTCTAACCCTATTTCTTCTTTCAATATCCACTTTTGCTTTCTAAATAGGCCTTCACTTTCTTTTCCTCATGACTGAAATAATCTTGTGACAAAAGAGAAGGAATGATTGTATTCAACTTCCAATATCTATTTACTCATTCATTCACTCACTTCATTTGCATGGCCATCCATTCTGAACTCTTAAATGGCAATGGAAGGGGATCCTGACAGGCTTAGTTCTATTGAAATATTTCAATCTTAGTTTTTAATTGTTTTTATGATGCCCACCACCCGGAGTCACTTGTTGAGCTGGGCAGCTATAGAAATCAAATCAATCAATAAATAAAATCTTATTGAATTAAATGACTTTTCCTAGCTTAATTTGTAAGGACACAATAGTACATTCCAGTACAATCCAGTGGTTTTCTAGTTCAGCACAAATAAATGAAAATGTTAGGAACTTGCAACACTCGCAACACTTCTAAAAGCTATATCCCAGGAATTCTATGTCCCATCGACACAACTTCCTGCTACACAACTTCCCTGAGAATCTCAGGCCTACAGTATCTTGTTTATTTATTTATTTGTTCATCCACCCATCCATTATTTCTACATTTGTTTAGTTAAAACCAATCAACACATGCAAAACTGGCAAGTTATCATCCTCTTTATTTGCAGTAACATCTGGGGTTGCCCTCCTTAGGCCCAAGACCAAAAAGAAAAATTGTGAATGGCTGCATTCTAATGGTATGTTTGGAAGTTGGTTTGAAAATTTATTCACCTGCCCAGAACAAAAACAAAGAAAATCTGGGGTAATAGGGAAACAGCCACATCACTTTGCCTCTTGGTGGTTGGGTATTTTCTGACTGGCATATTCTCCATGGAGATGTTTTTCTGAAAGGGCAGCTTCCCACTGAAGTCATTTGGTGGGAGGTCCCACTAGCATGTTCTTAAAATGTCAAACATTTTCCCCAGTCCAAAATGATTGCTTATTCCTGCTATCCAATGATCCTTCATTCTGTTTTATAGCTGATGGTAAATGTACTTGTCAACTTTCTGGCAGAGAATAGTTACAAAAGTTTTAGCCCAATGAGTTATGGATGCTTAAAGGGAATAATTTATAACTTTTTGAAATGTATTATTAAATGTGTAATGGAAACTCTGGCAGATCCTTATCTCCAGTTCAGGAGAGCTTTTAGGAGCTGCTAAAATAATCTCTTTTTAGCACTGGCTGCTCTTAACAGGGTAGTTTTTACTGATATTGGTCATATATCTTCTATGGTAATATGCACTTTCAGAAAAGAATATTATACAGTTCCAGATTGCATGTCCTTCATTGGGTGATGGTGGCAAATGCCTGAAGGACCATATTTCATCTAAACAGAGGAAAGGGTTCTCCTGAAAATTAAGTAGAAACAGATGCATTCCCTTGCCACAGAATATATTAATGGTTTGCTTACTCTTTCATGATCCAATTGCCCATTTCTGGACATTCCGTCTAGAAGCACAGCTTGAAAATAAGACCTCTTTAAAGAACTTGCCATCTAATATCATTATATCTGGTCAACTTCTGAGTTCTTATTTGCATAATAGTCTTCTTCAGAATAGAAAAAATGTACTTTTCTATCAGCTTTGTCCACTTATTTTTAATCAATCTCTGTGATAAACAATTGCTTCCATTTTTAGAAAATATTTTGAAAAATATTTTGTCATGATACAGGATTCTTCTGTCTAACTTTGATAACTGAGAATTTTTTTTGAGTTCCCTCTTTTTCATGGTGCAATCAACCATTCATTAGTCTCTTTCATGTTAATCTGCAATTTTTCTCAAAAACAATCCACATGAAACCTAAGATTTAAATACAATTATGTAATGGACTTTTGCTCAAGATATTAAGTGCCAAATGTATTCTCATTTCATTTCATTTGCATTAGTAAATGCATTTTGGTGTATCTTTTGAAGCCAGAAAATGGAGCACAATATTTGAGAAAAGCAAGTTTCAAAGAATCACTATATTTTGATTGATGGTTCTGCAGAAGTCCATTTATACGAGGAATTACAAAGATCATATCTCATGATAATTACTTCTTATTTATTATTTTTAAATGTAAATACATGCCATGAGCAATTAAAGAAGATGTCTCAATACATGGACAGCATGCAAGTCTACATTCTGGGAATGGCCAAGTCTCCATCTGGTAGGAGAACTGCTATCATACAGTAGACTTTGTACACTTTAATTGGACAATGCACTGAAAAGCCATTTTGTTCTTAATGACCATATGAATACCAGGACACTTTACTAATGAACACAGCTTTTTGGCACGCATGGAGTCCCAGATGCTCCTAATGAATCCAGGCTACCATCCGGCTTCTTTGTGAATGGTCAGGATCTGACAGCACTTAGCAACTTACCAATATGTTCATCTAGCTTCAAAATGCATTGATAAAATTGTTATAATAAGCCCTCTATTGCTAATTAATTTTGATTTATCACTGCCAAGGAATTCTTTGTTCAGAATTCCAGAAATCCTTAGTCCAAAATTCTGGTTTGTATGTGAAATTCCACCACCATTGTCCCACATACAGACACCCACCCACAATTGCACATCAACAATTGTATAGTGAGCAAATGGAAAAGGAAAAGAGAGTTAGAAGTGTTTTATTCCAAGTTTGTCTAGGTGAAAATGTGGAGTTCTGTCCTTGTTAGAGCCCATTGCGGGGAAAGTATTAGCTATATGGAACATCTAGCAAACTTTATTCCTTCTGATGAAGAAGGAAGCAAAAAATAAATAGGAAAAATAAAGAAAAAAAGAAAAGAGCTGACAGTCTAGTGATTTATGCTCATTATTATTTCTTTAATCCTTGAAATGAAGCAATGTTTCATTCTGAAATAACTTGCTCTCATACTGATATTCCTAAATTAAATCTCATTCCCATTAGTTAAGGTCCTCTGGTCACCTATTTATGCTATATTTCCTGGAGGAGGGACAAGTTCATGCTAGTGAATAGTTTGATGAATCGGAGGCTGAGTAACTCACACAGAACTGTAAAAATTTATTAGTGAAATAAAATGTTTACAGAGCTGCAGTTAAATGCTACAAATGCGGCAAAAATGCATTTTTTTTAAAAAAATGTATCCCTTTGTATTTTGTACAACTTGAAAAATAGTACAAGTATTTCATGTTCAGGCTAAGAATGGTAAATTGAAGAAATCTGAGTTCAAATGGCATGTCACCACGAATTTTGTGGGTAACTCTCACCATGATATTATCCTTTTCTTCTCTCCAACTTTCTCTTCCTCTTAATACTACAGGAGGAGAAAGAGAATCACCCTAACCTATGATACTGTCCTATGGATTTTTGAAATATTCCTTGCAGTTTTGAAATATATGTCATATATTTCAAATATCTCACAAGGAAGGACCTACACAAATCCTGAAGGGTAGGGACAAGATGCTTCTGCTAAATAAGTTTATCTTTCTAAACAGAAAATCCTCTTGAAACTACATTTAGCCTGTTAAATTATAACAGATATTGTAATTTTCTATAATTTCACTTGAAGTTATGGTTTTGGACTACTTCTGTTCTTCTGTATTGATCACTACTATTCCTGAAATACATGGGGTCTGTCCAGCAAGTGTTGCTACAGTGATACATTATTCAGGAATTGACAGATGTTCCTACCATGCCCTATTTCCATGTTTTCCTCTCCCAAATGGAAATAGAAACAGGTTTTGAAAAAAAATAATGTGCATCAGTACATTATTTGCACAGTAGAATACAATGCATGCAGAACTGTGGGCATTAGCATATTGTGTTAGAATCTGGTTCCATCTGTCCTTGTTTTTGAATAAAACCCTTTGTCAATTGATACTGAAAATGATATACCTGGTCAGATTCTTGTTAATGTGTCACCATGTGTCACCATTACTGTCTGTGCTGCATTGATTGCTAGTTGGCTTATGAGTTAAATTTAAGGTGCTGGTCATTACCTATAAAGCCCTGTATGGCATAGGGCCTACATATCTGAGAGAAAGCATGTCTCAGGTAACTGTTTCTGGTCATCCAGTAGGTGTGCTCCAGGTCCCTCCATTAAATATAGCCAACCTGAGGCACCTAGGAAGGATCTGCCTTCTCTGTTGCAGGTTCCACCCTCTAGAACTGCATCCCCCAAGAGATAAGGACTATACACTCACTCTTGGAGTTCTGAAAAGTTTTGAAAATCTGGTTTAAATTTCAGACTGAGGATTATTTATTTGTTTGATGATTTTTAACAACAACAACAACAACAACAACAACAACAACAACAACAATAATAATAATAATAATAATAATAATAATAATAATAATAATAATAATAATAATAATAATAATAATAATAAAGTTGGAAGGGACCTTAGAGGTCTTCTAATCCAACCTCCTGCTCAGGCAGGAAACCCTTTACCATTTCAGACAAATGGTTGTCCAGTCTCTTCTTAAAAACTTCCAGTGTTGGAGCATTCACCGCTTCTGGAGGCAGGTTCTTCCACTGGTTAATTGTTCTAACTGTCAGGAAATTTCTCCTTAGTTCTAGGTTGCTTTTCTCCTTGATGAGTTTCCATCCATTGCTTCTTGTCCTGCCTTCAGGTGCTTTGGAGAATACCTTGACTCCCTCTTCTTTGTGGCAGCCCCTGAGATATTGGAACACTGATATCATGTTCCAATATCTCAGGGGCTGCCACAAAGAAGAGGGAGTCAAGGTATTCTCCCCTCGTCCTTTTATTCATTAAAGTAGACATACCCAATTCCAGCAGCCTTTCCTTATATGTTTTAGCCTCCAGTCTCCTGATCATCTTTGTTGCTCTTCTCTGTACTCCTTCTAGAGTCTCAGTATCTTTTTTACATCGTGGTGACCAAAACTGGATATTAAATTATTATAGTCTGGGTTATCCATTTGATTTAATATTTTTAGCTGTTTTCTCTAATTTTGTGTGTTGCCAAGAGTCCTCTGGAGTTGAGAGGGAGATACATTTAGATAAATAAATAAGTAATCTGCCTTCTAGAAGAGATTCATTTGAACAGTGATTACTGCTGGGGGAGGGCTTAAACTTTGTGGCTTTAAAATAATATTTATGCAACTTTCTGCTTCAACCTCTGATGCAGAAGATAAAATTGACAAGTTTTATGGCCAAATTCAATCTGAAACTGACAGAACATTCACACAAGATGTGCTGCTTGTAATGGAAGATTGGAAAGACAAAGTTGGAAAGAGATTGTCTAAGAATAGTGTAGGAAACTGAAATGAAACAAAAGAATCAATTCCTGTCAATTCAATTACTTCTTCTTTGCTAACACAATCTTCCCACAACCAAAACAATGTCTATATACATTGGCATCACACAGAAATGAAACTGGCACATCACAACGAAATGAAACTGAAATAAAACTGAAACTTTTATTGATACAAAAGAATGTACAAAAGCTTAGTTATAACACTAAAGATGTGAATGTTGATATGCAAGTTCCAAGTCATGCTAAAGCAGAAGTATAAAGCCAACCAGCTTTCATGATATGAAGTTGAGCATATTTTAAGGAGAACATCAGAAATCACCTTGAAGCCCCAAATCTAATTGGTAGGGAACCAAAAAAACCATGGAATAATATTAAAGAACTCATAAAGATGAATATAAAAAGAGACTGCCTAAGAATAAAAAGCAGAAAAAATCAGACTGGAGAAAATCTGTCTATGAGACCACTAAGAATTAGTAAAGACTTGATGATGCATAATCATCATCAACATACAGTATTTGCCCACTCTTATTGCATGTCATATCATTACTATGCCTTGCCTGATTAAGGATAAGAATAGAACACATGTAGCTCAGTCTTGATCTGCAGAGTTCTTGGTGCCTCTGAGCTTGGTTGATTTCTTACAGACATTTCATTACCCAACTAAGTAACATCTTCAGTGCTAGAAGGGAGTGGGGTTTGCTCTCTGTTTATATACAGAAGCTTGCTCTGTCAGTGTTGAGAAGAGGTGTTGTTTTCTCCTTGTAGTTCTTTGATTAGAGTATATTTTCTGTATGACAGTTTGGTATTAATCTCAGTATTAAGCACCCTTTTTATCTAATCTGATTTGAAGTTAGTTTCACTGGAGATCCATAGAGATCTATTGTTGTATCCAAAAAGCTGTTAAAGGGGCATGTTCATTTAGAAAAGGTAATGATGGAGTTGAGGTTGCTGGAAACTGGATTTAAGTGGTTTCTATAAGGTCATCATAGCTATTCATGCATATCTCAAAAAAGATGAATTTGATCAGATCCTTTATCCAGGGGTCCTCAACCTTGGCAACTTTAAGACTTGTGGACTTCAACTCCCAGAAAAGCTGGCTGAGGAATTCTGGGAGTTGAAGTCCACAAGTCTTAAAGTTGCCAAGGTTGAGGACCCCTGCAGTTTATACCTTTTGAAATTGAAACCAGCTGATGTTCCTAAATGTGATTTAAAAGTCTGGAATTCTACCATACAGGGGAAGTAGAAAGAAATAATAAATTAGGGAGCTGGAAGAGAAGTCAAAATGTTGGAATTTTTTAGAGAAGAAAACTGAATTGGAAGCTACCAAAAATATTCACTGAAACACAGAACATAAAGTGGCAGAACCAGTGGCGTAGCGTGGGTTGTCAGCACCCGGGGCAAGGCAAGTAATTTGCGCCCCCCCCTCCACAGTGGGCGGCGACCCGGCGGCTCGGATCGGATTCGCACAGCCAGCACTGCAGAGAGAGTGAGTGAGCCAGGCAGGGGCAGAGAGCTGTGAGTGCGAGCGCGCCCCCCAGATGTTGCGCCCGGTGCGGCCGGCCCCCCCTGCACCCCCCACGCTACGCCTCTGGGCAGAACTGATTCCGACTTGCTGATGCAGCTTCTTGCCATCATTTCTGCATCTCACATTTTGCCTGCTCTTAGAACAGAGGAAAATGTTGAGTGGAAGTCAAAAGTTATAAATCAGAGTGAAATATGTGTTCCTGTCCAAACTAAAATGTTCTAAAATGGGTAGATAAGCAGAGATGGCTGTCCATTCAGAGGTCACCATGAAATGGGTTCAGAAGTGACTGGCCTATTACTTATTTATTTGATGTATATCCTTGTCATCTAAGAGCAGAAAGATGACAAGAGACTGCAAGAATCCCCTTTTGGGAGAGGGGGGGTTAAATAGTTTGTTCAAAAGTGAACATGTGGATGCTGCCATGTTTTAGGAATCATCCTCATATTCAAATAAAAAAAAATAAAAGTAATTTCCTGAAGAGGAAAAAAGTCAGGCTATATTTTTCCTATTTTTTAAAAATCTGATATATATATCAATAAAAATATAGAAAAAACGAACACCAGGATAAAAATAAACAAGACCGTTTAATTTAAACAAGCTTGTAAGTAAAAGAGTTACTGAGCTTTCGTCGGCCAGACTACTGACGTCATCAGAGTTGGAATGCTAGGTGATTAGGGAGCTTGCCTATATAGCTGCCTGTCTCTGTGCCCGGCTTCTCGAGCGGGCCATGGGCCCATATACATTACAACTGTATAAAGCAATTGCACCAACATACAGCAAGGTTCATTCTATTCAACATTTTATTAATGTCCTTTACAATCCTTGTGTTTTATAGAGTCTTACCAAGAAGCATATATGAAACTACCAATATCTGTAAATCAAAGCCTATCTTGCCAGCTTCTTTTTCATTCCTAACAGCCATACAACAGAAACAGGTTCTTGTCCCTTGTCACTATTGATTGCAAGCAATGAAGTGTGTTAGGAAGAATACATTAAGGTTTTAGAAAAGGAACAAAATATGTTTTCTCTTACAAGATTAATTTTCCACATTGCATACCTTACTTTTCCTCCATGGGAATCTAGCCAACATATGAAGTTAAATCATCTTTTTTTCACAACTGTATAAAGTTGAATGGTAGTGGATTTCTATGGGAGGTATGATGAACTGAAGGTGGCTCTGCCAAAACAGAACTGAAAACTACGACCAAGACAAAAGAACCAGTGAGGAGACCAGTTCCCTGGAACCTCTCTGAATAAGGAGAGAATAGGAGAGTGCCCATATGTGTTCTGGACAGCTGCTCCTCATGAGGTGAACACCGACCATGGTTTTCTGTGGGTTTGAGCACCAGGAGAGGATGGGATCAGTCAGGTTGCTCACAACCATGATTGAGACTTTTAAAAAATAAGTAACTCCTCAGAGAAAATAGATTTATTTTGGTTATCCTGGAAAATGCAATCATAACAAACTATCAATGATGGTTTTAGAAACTGAACGCTAGTGGAATGTAAAATTTTAAGCAGAAGAAAGAATGTGATGTAGTGTTATCCATTCAGTCATGTCCAATACTTGGCAATTCTATGAGCCAGGTGTCTCTACATCTTCTGCTCTTGCACTAGTTTTTTGAATTTTTAAAGCAGAAGAAAGAAAACACAAAGTCTCATGGTAGTTAATACTGGATCTAGAGAAAGGTACAAAATGTTATAACATTGGACATATTAAAGGAGACCTTTGAAGAATGGGTTAGTAAGTCAGTTAGTTAGAAGTTAGTAACTACAGTATCAGTATGGTCAGTAATGATGTCTGCTTTTAGGGATGGAACTATGTCTAAAAGATGCTAATGGAGAAATGACAGGCATGGAACAAATTTTATCTGATAAGATATATAAAGCACAGAATATGGAACTACAAATTACAGGCCAAGAGAATGATCTGTAAATAATGTACACATGCACACACACAAACCTGGATGATAAACCAAGAGTATGATCTGGAAACAATAACAAAAATACAGCTGCTTCAAGTTTCTTTCTTCTAAATAACTCTAAATCCATGTGTCTGTTGCATGGCTCACTGTTTTTTTCAACTATGCATATTTTGTTCTGGAGGTGGCTTCTCTAGTATACCATTTTATTATCTTTGGCCCTTTGTCAAATGGTCGTATATTTATGAGGCTGTCAGATGCTTGTGAATTTACACGCACCTCTAAAGAAGGACACGGCTCTTCCATTAGGAAGATTGAAATAGCTGATATAGGCAGCAGCTTATGCTGGAAAATAAATTCACCAAGACTCCAACCACTGCCATCTTACTATACCATCCGTGGTATGTCATGCATACATGACCAGAGGGTCCCAAAGATGCTTTTTGAAAAGGCAACTGGATTTGTTTTTTCTTGATGATATTTTGTTTCTCATCCAAGAAACGTTTTCAGTTCTGATTGAATGGTGGAGAATGGAAGGACTGGATAGTGTACATGGGTGGTCATAATTCAGGTGACCCTGAGGGAATAGATAAAATTCCAATTGGCCTCAATGACTCTCAGAGAGAGTGCTAATGACTGGATGACTGCAAGGAATATAAATCCTTCCATTAATCAGAACTGAAGAAGCTTCTTGGATGAGAAGCGAAACTTCTTTAAGGAAAAACAAAGGAAGTCCAGTTGCCTTTTGAAACAGCATCTTTGAGTCAAGCATGGCCTGAATGACTGGGAATATTCATAAACTTATTTCAGGGGGATTTGCAAGGAAAGAGGGAGTCAAGAAAAAAAACCATGAATGTGCAACCCAAGTCATCATTTTGAATTGTTTTATAATCCTCCCTACAGATATCTCTGAACCTATAGAGGCTGTTCTAAGGGAATCTTCCAAGCATCTCATTAGGAGATATAACAACACAGTTGCTTCAGCCACTACCATGCATTGCTCTGAAAATCTCTGAGTGCAATCCTAGTTGTTATGGATGCAGACTGTAACCAAATAGAAGTATTGCTTCTCTGTGAAAGGAGTACAAGAAACAAAACACATGGCAATTGGTAGCAAGAACAGCACAGGTGGGATGAGTGACAAATCTTCCACTTACCTCAAGCAATGGGCCATTTTTTCCAGCCCAAACATGGGACTATTTGGGTGGCCCTGGCTATGAACTAACCCTGTGCTGAAATTTCTACACATCAAAATGTCTATAATTGCCTGTGGAGACTTGTTGATGGGTTGATTCTGCCAGTAGCATGTAGATTTGGCTTTCTTTTGGAAGGACCCTTTGTAAGTACAACACTTAATTTAATTCAACAAATACAATATCCTATATGGCATGTTTTTTCTTTCTTTCCTTCTTTGTTTTTTTTTAATCCAGAAAAATGGAATGGATAGCTGTTGGCACTTTGCAATGTTTGTTTTCACTTTGAAATACAGACCATATTTTTAAAATGGATTATGCAGCTGCCTGAAAAGGGGTGACAGCTTTATTTCTTCAACATAAAATGGAATTTGTTTACAAATCTCTGGGGCTTTGCTTTGCCTTGATGCTTCCTTCTGATGAGCTGCCCTATATCTATTATATCTCCACTAGAATTGGCATGCTTTCTTCATTCAGTAGTAATGCTCTGGAGAATTTTATTCAACACATTTTATCCTAATGGACCACGTTTACTGGAAAGAATTATTAGTAGGTTAGATTCTTTGATTAGGAAAAAGTAGGATGTTGTCAACTTAGTATTCTTATCAGATGCTTGAAAGAAGAAAGTTCTCAATGGGTATGTAATACAAACACACATCAGAATGATGTGACAAACCCAGCCATGCTTGTTGAGGTAGCTGGGTTGTCAATATCTCAGCCTGGAAATCTGAAGAATCAGGGAATATGTACTTTTCAAAAAGCCCTTGTTGAAACCCACACCGTATACCAAAATTGCCAACAAATTGTATTTTTAATAAATAGCAAGTAGTATGGGGACTTTCAGAATGTTTTAAAGGTCAGAGGGTAAGAAAGGATTATCTAAAAACTGCTAAAGTGGGTGCAATTCTCAAGTAAATGTCCTGAATTATGGAAAAAGTTTAAAAAGAGTTTTGATATTTCTATGCTAGCCACAAGTTATACAAACAAAGAATATAAACATTAAATACAGGTAGTCTTTGACTTATGACCTTAATTGGAACTAGAATTTCTGTTACTAAACAAGGCAATTGTTAAGTGAGCTGTGCCTGATTTTATGAACTTTTTCACCACAGGTGTTAAGTGAATTCATCTCCTCCCATTGACTTTACTTGTTGGAAAGGTTGCAAATAGTGATCATCAGACCCTGGAACACTGCAACCATCATAAATGCATGTTGGTTGCCAAGCACCTAAATTTTGATCATGTGACCATGGGAATGCTGTGACGGTCAAAAGTGCAAGGACTTTAGTCACTTTTTTCAATGCCATTATAATTTTGCATGGACACTAAATGAATATACAATAATCACTAAGTGTGTACTGTATATACTAAGACAGTATATACTAGCTGGGCAAGGAAAGGTTGATATTTTTAATGGTATGGAACTTACTTAAGAATAGAAGTCTTATACAAATTTGCAAAATATTGTATACCAAGAATAAGTGGAACAAGTGAGATTTAAATTTCATCAAAGTCAACAAGTGGTGAGTCTTTTGAAGACTTCCTCACTGATATAAAGGTACTGAAGCAGGATTTTGGCTAAGTCATGGAATCCTTGATTTGCTAAGCATAGCAAATCCAAAATTGCAAAGTAAGGGGGCTTTGGAGAACATCGGTTTGACTTTGGATAAAATGGTATGGACATGTAAGCAGCTAAAATTACTCTGTGAAGTCTTCAAGTTATGGCAAAGAAAACTCAGAGTACAGTGTAAAGAGAGTAAGCAAATCTGGCTAATATGGTGGAGGTAAGAAACAAGTCCAGGATCGAGACTTTTTCACTTCTTTCCCATCTCGGGGTCTCCTGGCAACTATCTAAGGGAAACATGTGAACCCCCTGGATAGTAGTATCTCTGAGAGACTGTGGCATAAGTTTATTTAGCTACAGCTCAAAATACTCTACTGTGTACAACTATGAAAGCTATTATTGAGTGAGTTCCAGATTTCACTTTAGGCCAGACCTTTTTGTAATTGATGATGTTTTATTTTAAAGGCCACTGATTAGTTCTCCCTGCTGCCTTAAAGACTGATATGATTCAAAGGATTCATGAGGGTCATAGTGGTAGGAAAAATGGAAATGTCACACTAAGAAAGTTTTATATTGGCCAGATATTAACATGGTTATTGCAAATGCAGTTTGTAACTGAACTACCTTTCAAAAATTTCACTCTAAGAATAAAAAGGGGCCCATGTAGATTGATAACCTACCAAAAAGGTGGTGCACAGTGGCCACTGATTCATTTATACTGCTGAGCAAGGATTACTTAATAATCACAAAGGTTTTTAGCTTATCCTGAGATTGCTTTGCTAGATAGATGCCCAGACTATCCACCACATAAAGGATCTCTTCCATCTGCATTGGTTTCTCTTCATTGGAGTGTCAGAGGATGGCCCTTGGTTCTCCATCATAACTAGTACCTCTTTGTTCAGCAATATAGGTGTTACTATATAACATTCAGCCCTCACTACTTGCAATCTACTACTCTTGTAGGAAATGGATTAAGATTGTCATGCAGTTACCAAAAAAATCCTCTAAGAACTAAGATCTACTCCTTTAGTTTATGATTTATTGCCTTTGGAGATTTTATTTCATTGTAATCTTTGTCTTTGCCTAGCTAAACTATTAAGCAGCTCAGAGTTGCCTCAAACTATGAGATAGACAGCATATACATTTAATAAACAAATATATGGCCTGTTAGTGCTCATAGTACTACACTCTTCTGAGGTAAACCCTACATAAACAAGCTCAAATATTAGACCTGTGCCCTACTGGGTCATCATTACAGAGATATTTGTTTACATGAACAGAGAAATAGGATAACCATGAATGACCAAAAAATCAGAGGGAGTGACTTCTGATTTTTTGTCAGTTTTCACATTGAATATTCTTGGGGAAGCTGGCAGGGAGCACCAGAAACTTTCTTTCCTTCCTTCCTTCCTTCCTTCCTTCCTTCCTTCCTTCCTTCCTTCCTTCCTTCCTTCCTTCCTTCCTTCCTTCCTTCCTTCCTTCCTTCCTTCCTTCCTTCCTTGAAGAACAACACTGATGATAGTGTGAAGGGTGGACTGACGTCTGTTTATCTATCAGTCCATTTTTCTATTCTTATTTGATTGAACCAGAAGATATGAAAATAGCACTGTCATTGAAAGAATTTATTTAGCGGCCATATCATGATAAACTGGCTGAGAATAGTTTGCAGTGCAGTAGTTGATCTCCGCATATGTACTGTATATGATTTCTCTATAAACTTAGCAAAATCAATAATAATAAAAGAGTTCTTGTTAGCCCTAGGCTTTCTATTTTATCAATACAAGAAAAGATAGAGAGGGGAAATTATTAACTATAACAGGTATAATCATAATGACTTAATTAAATAGCTGGTTTTAAGAATAATTAAATTCAATGAAACAGTCCATCTATGTTATATGACAATATCCAGCTGACCTTGACTAGTCTTGGAAAGCTAAGCAAGGTCAAACTTAGTTGTTTCCTTGATGAGAAATGAGTAATGAATTCTAGGGACATAGTCTTTATTGAGAAGTAAAAAATAAATTCTGGTAAAAGGCTAAACTAGACTAGAAGACTAAACTTGATTACAAAATGTCTTTAGCCTTATTGTTGTCAACATCCAGCTATGTTGAGAATGTTCCTAGCCCTGCCCACTTTTTGAAGCCAACATGCAAGGTGAGTTTGGAGAAGAATGATACAAATAAAATGCAAAGAAAAAATCTCTGACTGGCCATTTTTAAAACTAGGAATACTGATCCAATATACTGATTTTTAAAAATCCAGAAAGCAAAGATTACCATTGTTTATAACAATTACTTTTCGTTCATTGATGGTATCTGTCCTCCTTCCCCCTCCCCTCCTCCTCTTCCTCCTCTTCCTCCTGTTTAAGGTTAGCATGTCAAGGATTATTGCCATTCTGTGAAAATGTCATGTGAAATGTTATCTTTTTTTAAAAAAAGAAGGCAGCAGTATAAATCCAAAGTGGAAAAGTGCAAAGGATATTAAAAAAATAAATTGAATAACTGTTATTAATTTCTTTTTTGAAAAAAAAAAAGAATACTGAATTGTCTTCCTGGAGTGTGAACACACTCTTCTTTATTAGGAAAAGAAGAGCAGGGTAGATTAAAAACTGCAAGTACATTATTCTTACAGACATAAACTGTATGGTAAGAACATTTCAGAAAAGGGAATAATGGAACAGTTTGGAGCTTTGTGTAAAGCTCAAAAAAGGAGCTAAATTTTGAAAAGACTTATTTTATAGCACAGAGATGTAAAATGCTATTGAGAGCAGTACTATATTCTTTTGACCTTTTTTCCCCAGTCCCATGAACATAAAATACACAACATCAGAGATTATTCACTGTAGTTTCATGGTATTATGTACAGACTGTCCATGCAAAAGATTCTAATTCTAGAAATACATCTTGAATTAGCACCATGTGCTGCTTTACTAGTAATGTTCTCCAACTTTCCTATGGTATTTTCCTCCCTATTAAAGCTGGAATGGGACAGCAGCCAACTCGCCACGGCCCCCCAACTCACTGGGGGACAACTCACCATAGCCAACTTGCCACAGGAAACTTGCTGCGGGACAATTTAACAATTCAATTTAATTATTTAAAATAAATTTTAAAAAATATTTTAATTTTTGTTATTCACATTTCATTTTGTCCCTCCTTTTGCATACTTTCTTTAATGGTTCTATTCCACCATTACTTTGATATTAGTAGTCCCAAAGAAAGTTGTCCTGTGGCAAGTTGGCTGTGGCTAGTTGTCCCACGGCGAGTTGGCCACAGCAAGATGGCCATGGCAAGTTGGCTGTGGTAAATTGGCCATGGTGAGTTGACCATGGCGAGTTGGCCTTAGTGAATTGTCATAGATAGTATTAAAGAGGCCGCTATTTGAGGGGTCCTTGGTGCTCTCTGAACTTGGCTGTTTTCTTGCAGACATTTCATTAGCCAAACTAGATAACACCAAGTTACTTGGTTTGGGTAATGAAATGTCTGCAAGAAAACCACCAAGCTGAGAGAGCACCAAGGACCTCTCATTTTCATACCTGAGCTACAGATATTTTCCTCTGAACTTCAGTGTTTTTAATATTAATATCCTAATATTCCTGATATTGTCGCTACAGGAAAAAAAAATACAGGAAAAGGAAAAGTATGGGAGACAGATGGACTGACAGATAAGGAAATGCAAAGTAAAGCAGATTTTACTTGAAAAATTGATATTTTGAGACAATGTTGAAGTCTTGAAAAGGAAAGGATATGCCTGCGTGCTTCAAATCCCTAAAGAGTTGTCACACGGAAGAAAGCTAAGAGTGCAAATCAAGGAATAATGAGTATAAGATACAGAAAATTCAGATTCTAGTTGAAAAGTAGAAAAAAACTTGTGGGTTTTCTTTACTGCATGAGAAAGATAACTGTCATAAATAGTTTAATTTGGATTTCCACATGAACCAGGGACTTGGACTCAGTGGCTTAGATGATGTCTTCCAACTGCATGAATTCAAAACACACACCAAAACCATATTCAGATCAAATCCAAGGCAGCAAAGATATTCAGAGATTACAAATAATCCATCACAAAGGTTGACTATTTGACTGTAAATTTTCTATAAATTGTATAGAAACTGAAAAGAACAAATGAAGTCATAATCATTATTCATGTCTTGGAACTATGAACTAAATATAATCACAAAGAGGTGGCAGAGAGCAACCAAGGCAGTATATAGAAGTAGTCCTTTACTTACAACCATAACCAGAACTTTCTTTGCTACGTGATGTAGTTGTTAGATGCCCAATTTTACAACAGTTTTTGCTGTGGTTGTTAAGCAAATCACATGATCATTGAGTGAATCTGATATCCCCATTGTCTTTGCTTATTGAACATTCTCTGGGAAGGTTGCAAATGGTGACCATGTGATCCCCAGGATCCTGCAACAATTGTAAATACATGCTGGTTGCCAAGTGCCTGAATTATAATCACATGAAGATGCTGCCACAGTTGTGAGTGTGGGGATCATTCATGAGTCACTTTCTTCAGCATTGTCGTAACCCAGTGGGTCATTAAATGAGTGGTCTTAAGTAAAAGATTATCTGTATCCTGAAATATTGAATATGTCATTCTGTATTCATTTGTCAAGATGTTGAACTGTGATTATGGACTTTATAAGATAGTAAGCAATAAAACAGATTTTGAGCAGTGATCCTTAAGATTTTACAATCAGAGTAAATAGGAATACCTGTAATTCATAGATGGCTGTTGCTTCTCTTAAAGAAATAAACTTTTGGCAGAATTAAAACACAGATGCAATTCCCACGACTTCCCAGCAACACATGGTATAATCTTGTATAGGGTGGCACAAATAATAAAATGACTGTGCTGATATGATGAAATCCCTGCAGGTTTCAGTAACGTGATTCTGACTGCTATCTTGACTTTTCTTACCCCTCTATAGATACTCCTGGATGGATGGTATTATGATGTAATGACCACATTTGCATTTGTGTGTGAGAGAGACAAAGAAATGTCATATGAAAAGTAATATTTTATTGAAATTACAGCATTAAGAACTGATGTCTGGAGCTAACTTTCATAAAAAAAAAATATGTCATAAAAGTGCTTCTCCTGGAAGAATGAAGCATTGTTGTCCCCTCACTGATCACACAGCAGGAGAACTCAATAGCTGCATTGAAAAAGTTACTTTTAGCTCTTTTGGGCCATCTCCAGCAGAGCTTGAAATATGTGGTTGCTGTTTGAAGGAGAATATTAACAGAAAGGGGGGAAAAAAACTCCAAAGTTCATGCAATTGTTAGTAAAATGGAAATGACAAGCTGGGTCTTCTTCCATACTTTAATTTTTTTGTTTAAGAAAATGTATATGGCTACCCAACTCTCTCTCAGTGACTCTGCGCAGCTTACAAAGATAAAAAAAAAACTCATATAAAAAAGAAGAAAAAGTGATAACCTTCCACACACCCCGTGACAACAATCAGTCAAATAGGCCACTTGATGGGTTCCATCACACTCTGGGTTCCCCGGGCCTGTTGGCAAAACCAGGTCTTCAGGGTCTTGTGAAAGAGGATCAAAGTGGGGGACAATCTTATTTTTGTGGGGATGTTGTTCCACCAGGAGGGAGCTACCACAGAGAGGGTCCTTCTTCTCGGTCCCACCAGATATATATCTTATGAGACAGACCTGCAACATTCTCTGCTTTCTCAATCTGGTAAATTGGGTAGATTTAACCAGGAGAAGACAGTCCTTCAAATACCCTTTTGTCATTGAAAGTAGCTCTGTCTAGGGAAGTATGGGAAAAATTGGTAGTTTTATGAGGTACCAAGAAATTTCCAGTTCCAACTGCCTTCTTATAAACAATCAAAAAGTACTGAACATTTTTTTTCCTTGCTGGAAGCAAGGAAAAACTTTGTGGAAATAATTGAAAATTATTCTTAACTGACCTCTATTTCTCCTTAAACAACACTTTAAATGTATCTGGCACAAAGTAAGGCATTGTTTAGCAATGCTGGAAATCTAATGCTGAGCTTGAAGTAGCAATTTATAACACAGAGACTCTATTGTCTCTTAATTTCCCTATATTGCTTTTAGAAGACTCTATATCATTTTTTCAATACCAAAAACTAAATTCGTAAAACGTGAATGCATGCATAAAAATATTACATTGTGCCATGAGATGTAGAGTCTTTCCAGTTCAGGTCAATTCATGGTGTCTATACCAACACATTGATATTGATTTTTTGGCAGCAGTATCAAAATGGCTTGCCACTGTCTTCTAGAATATTGTTTCAACTTCTCAATATAACCTATAGCCCTGTTTTATTTTATCTGGTGTCTCTTACTCAAGTTCTAATCAAGCTTAACCTTGTTTCAATTTTGAAGGGCCATCTAAGATTGCCTAGGGCCTTCCCTAATTAGACAACTTGGGAGTGGGGAATTCATCCAGTAAATTTTCTGCCTTATATTCCTTTAAAGCCAAATAGCACATGGCTTGTTCACATGTACCAGCTATTCTCCCAATGTATACATTCATGGTTCATTTAATTTTCCTTCTTGTAATCCAAAATGGAGAAAGAAAAATCGTTATACAGGAAGGGAAAGAGCAGCAATTCCCAACTGGTTGTTCAAATTTTCATCTAACGACCTACAATAACATTTCCATATGGACCATTAATAGACAGTATCTTTCATTTTTATGATTTCAGTAGTATGTATTGTTAAAGCCAAACAAGGTCCTGTTTATTTTGTTTCTAACCAATGGAACATATTGATTATTGAATGGGAAGAAAAGAAATAAATAAATTTGAATGGAAATAAATTATGTATTGGAACTCAAGCCTTGTCTATCCATCAGCGAGGTAATTCTCTGAGACCTGAACAGAATCAGGCCAAATTAGATGTACTGGAAGAAGCTGATCAAGTTCAAAAAATGAGCTGGGTCCAGCTAGGGGCTGCAGTAACAAACATTTCAGAAAAAATGTATGAGGATGACACAATTGAATAGGGAGTAGAACATGTGCACACATATGCACAAATATGCACAGACACAGCACGAAGGGAGAATCTGGTGGCCACTGTGAATAAAAGATCTGAAAATAATTTCAAAACCATGCTCTGGGTGCTTTCTATACCTTTTATGGAAAGCAGAGCACTCAAAGGGACTGATGAGATTATAGAATTTTTAGCCATCTAACTATTTGCTTCCAGGCTAATCCTCTAATAAAGCTGTGCCTGAACAAGTGGATTCTACCTGCCTGCCAGAAATTCTATACCTTTTATCATTGACACATTTATGTTGAGATCTGTCTGCCTATATGCAGGGGCAGCAGTAAGGACCATTATGCTGCACCCTTCTCAGTTATGAGTGTGTTGATGAAATGCTTAGATGTATCAATGCTTCTTATCAGGCATAAAACTGCTCAGTTAAAATAAAGAAAGGATTTATTTCAATAGATTTTCGCTTCCCAGTAGACTCCTGTTAATGGGCCCGCTAACCTCTCTGGATAAAAGAAAAATGAAAGGAAAAAAATGTCCTGACCAAAGATACAGAGAAAAAGAAACATGAGCAGAGAGCACCACAAGTTTTTGTTATTTTTAATTCCTGTTTTCTCAGAGTCTTAAGCAGGTCATTGACTATTTCAAAATTCAAGATGACAGCTATGGCCATGCAACCAACGTTCCCCCTTTTCACATGTACACGTAAAAAGGGATGGAGTTTTGTATGAATTGCCATGACCATCGTCTTTTCTTACATCTTCTCTGTGAATGGCCCTGGTGGCAGATTTCACATTTAGCTCCCCCTCAGCATGGCAAAAGACTCAAAGACATGGCCCGAATGGATTACAATATTTATTGGAGACAAGAATGAAGTCACACATACAGGTAATCCTCGATTTACAACCATTCATTTAGCAACTATCCAAGTAGGCCCTGAAAAAATTGACTTACAACTGGTCTTCGCACCTATGACCATTGCAGCATCCCCATGGTCACCTGATCAGAATTTGGGTGCTTAGCAAATGGCATGTATTGGTGGTGGTTGCAGCATCCCAGTATCATGTAATCATCGTTTGCAATCTTCCCAGCTATCTTTTGACAAGCAAAGTCCATGGAGGAAACCAGGTTCACTTAATGACCACACGATTCACTTAAAACTGCAGTGATTCACTTAACAACCATGGCAAAAAAATGTTTGCAAAATCAGGCATGACTCACTTAGCCGTCGTCTTGGTTAGCAATGAAAATTCTGGTCACGATTGTGGTTGTAAGTCAAGAATCACCTATATAATAATTGATTATCCCCAGCAAGGCAAAGATGGCTGTGGCTTTTAATATATTATTTAATTATTTAAACTCAAGGCTTTCTCCTTCCATCTTTCCAGACTGGGCTAAGCACTTGATGGCCTTGAGGATAAACAGGTGTGGCTGGTCTATATAATGGTCATTTCTGTCTGGGAATGTCTGCTTTCCACCATGCCAGCTTCAGTCCATCTACTGTAAGCAAACATGTTCTGAATTTGTAGAGATACTCACCTTTTATATTTATTTTTGACATTTTTGTGTGATTTTGTGGTATAATATTAGAGATAAGGTATATTCTTGACCTTCTATCCATTCTTTCCATCCCATCCTTCTTTAAATGCATTCACCATAGCATGGAAACAGCTTTTCTCATAATCTTATGCACAACTGCATTTTAAGTAGATAGGCTGGGTAATGAGCTGAATAAATAAAATGCAGCGATGATAAAATCATAATCCCATTTTATACTTTTGCACGTAATGTGTTTTCTGAAGTCTTGCCCTCCATTTCTGTCCACAGTTCTTGGTGTATCTGGGTATTAGCATTTGTGACTGTGAATAGTTGAATATGTGTTTAAATGGGAATTTAAGGGAAAAGGAGAAGGAAGACTGACCATTTCAGATTTACTTTTAAGGTAGTGTGATGGTTTAGCTGTTCTGCTAATGACTTGAATTTATGAGTTACAGTTTCCATGGAAACAGGGCCAATATTAAAGATTAAAGTATTAAAGACGTTGCTTTGTTATAGAAGTAAGCTTTGCACAGCCTACTGTGATCTAAGATAAACTGAAAATCCAGTTTGCTGTACTGCACAAAGGATTGCTTTCTTCCCATTGTAATGCCGCATGGTAAACAAATACAAGTGTTTAAATATGGTATTAGTTTTTAGAGAACAGTGAGCTTAAGTCTCAGATTCTGAACTGAATTGTTTGCATTAATTTCATCCTTGCCTTGCATTCTCTTTGAAAACCACTATAAGAAAATGTCATCACGATTCAGAAATACTATATATGTTCACAGTGGTGAGATGGAAAGATTACACTAATTCACACAATAGAAGAATGGCTAGTACATGTGATAGAATTGACAAAGATGGTCCAACTATTATTATTATTATTATTATTATTATTATTATTATTATTATTATTATTATTATTATTATTATTATTATATCTAGTTTTGCAGAGGAGGAGGAGGAGGAGGAGGAGGAGGAGGAGGAGGCGGCTGTTTTGTTAAAACCTCTTCTGGACTTTTTGCTCAATTTTTTTTTAAATGTAGGTTTTGGTGATTAGAATAATTTTATTGTTATAGGGATGGCTTGAAATGCTTAGAAATTTAAAGCAAAAGGTATGTCTGTCTACCTATCCACACATTCTTCTTCCTTCTCTTAGCTTTCTGTTTCATTTTGTATTTTTATTTATAACCAACTTTAATAAAATATTTTTAAAACTATCTTCAACACTCTCCCTGGGATAGGGTTATTCATTAGGTAGTCATCTCTGAGGGAAATGGAGAATGTTTAACAGTTTCTGGGGGATTCCCAAAGGTGCTTTTTCAGGAGGTAACTGTGGCTGTCTTCAACAGATGAGGGACACAGGGCAAAAAACATCCTGCAGCCAAGAAGGTTACACACACATTTGCATTACTCAGGTGACCTTGAGGACACAGGTAAACCTCCAGATGTCTTCAACGACTCTCTCAAAGAATGCAAATGATCAGCTGTCTAAAAGGAATATAAATCCTTCCATTCCCCACCATCCAGTCAGAGCTGAAGAAGCTTCTTGGATGAGAAGCGAAATGTCTTCAAAGAAAAACAAGAAAGTCCAGTTGCCTGCTAAAAAAGCACCTTTGGGACACCCATAACGTGGATGACTGAGAATCTTTATAGACGTTTTTCTGTGGGATTGTTTTGGAGATTATGGAATTCTGAAAGATGTAGCCTCAAAACATTTGTGGGAAAATGCTATTCTGGGGTTATAAATTAATTTCTGGATAGTTTCTGAAAGTTAAGCATTGAATTAAACCCCTTTCCCTAAAAACCTAAAAGTAGAAAAAAAAAGAGGACAAAATGTTTCACTAAAATAATTCAGTTAATTGAAGAAAAAAAGCAAGTTCTGTCTGGGTCCTGAAGATAGCAAAGTAGCTGCTAGGTAAATCTACCAAGCCTGTAATTTAAAAATAAATGCCACTGAACTCAGTATGACTGGTGTTCAAACAACCATGAATAGGATCAAGCAGTGAGGGTGGATATCTAGAAATAATTTAAAATTGTTGGGTGCATAATGCAGAATTGAGCTGAAGCAATGATGGAAAACTATTCCCGTCTAAAAAAGGATCTATGAAAAATGCCATGCAACTTTGAAACATCTAGTCTAAAACCAGCTCCGAAAATTCAATCATGCTTTACAGAAAACCAATATGAAAATGATCCCTAAAAATATGAATTCCTTACCTTGACATTATTTCTTGAAGTGGACTTTAAATCCTCAAATCTTTTTTTTTTCATCAGAATTAACTGCTAAAAAGGAAAGACAAAGTAATAAGTGGACTTCTAGGATATGTAGAAATGAAAGGTGGCAAAGAAGGATTTAAGTTAATATAATGGTTTAAATTCCTCCTCCTAAAAGCTTGCAACCATTAGAAGGCATTATTGCTGAGCTGCAATTATGGGCAGCTGTGTTTGTTTTTCTCTTCTATCAACCACTGAAAGAAAAGATCACAGTATTGTTTGAGAAGGAATTCGTGTTTTTCTCGGAGATCCTGATGTAGGACAAGGGTAGAGTAAAGAGAGGAATCCACCTAGAGTTATGTTCCCACAAGCCCTCTAAAGTCCAAACTATCTTGAATTCCATTAATTCTTATCTAGTGTTAAATTAGTGCTGACCACTAGTTGACTAGATTCTTGTGTATAGGCATGAGCAATAAATCAGCTTAATTGGAACTTAATTCTTGGTACCTGACATCCATTATATATATATGGGCATGCATGCAAAGTATTCCAGTAGTCTGTTTGTTGATCTTTATTATAGAATTATCAGTTCTAAAAGGCCAGTTTGGTCTAGTGGTTAAGGCACCACCTAGAAACCAGAAGACTGCGAATTCTAGTCCCACCTTAGACATGAAACCTGATTTCAGTGACAGACATTGGTCAGTCACTCTTTCAGTGCACAATGTCAGCCTCCAGCAACAAGTTAGTCAGTCAGTTCCTGTTGCAATCAATGAATCGACGATTGATCTGAAAAAATTGGGCCATGCATTTATTTGTGGGAAAAGCACTAGGAAGGAGAAGAATTTATTATCAGAACTGGCCTTCAAAGATATAGGATCCTTCTGCTAAGGAATTCCCCATGTTCCTATGTGCCCATGAGTGGGGAAAAGGAAATAGGTGAGGAAGGAACAAAGAGACATAAAAAGATATAAAATGGAAAAATAAAGCACAAAGTGGTCAGTGTTAAGTCTATGTAGGGAGCACTTCGAATTGCATTTGAAATGCTTTTACAATCAAAACATTCAGCACCCACATTACAATAAACAGTCATCAAAATACAGAAACAATTACAGCAATTTGTGATATAAACCACTATTATTTACAGTGACTCATTTTGAATCCCCATTGGAGACAGTATTTAAATGTGCACTATTCTTGAACTATTAACCATGAAATAATTACAGATAGAAGAGAATATTTATAGTTCAGGGTTAAATTGTGGGGTCCTTTGTGTTTTCTGAACTTTGTAGTTTTTTTGCAGATTTTTACCAAACTAGGTAACATCATCAGTGCTAAAAAGGAGTGGGCTTGTTCTTATTTTTATATATTAGTGTTAAATGTTGTTCTGGGTTAATTCTGATTAACACCCAGAGAGCACCAGGGACAAATAAATAAAAAAAAAACCAAAATGGCAAGGCGTACCATGGAATTTAAAGATTTTTTTTCTCCTGGGCTTTTGTAGCTATCAGGAAAATGTTGGGAAGCTGTATGACAGGTTTTTTTTTTCTTTTCATTTGTCTTTAAGGAAACAATTCAGCTAGAAGAAAATAGGTTTCCATTTGTTTCAGACTGGCAGTTCTATATATTTAAAAGAACTTTACAGAGCAATGAGAGCAGGTGCTGATGGAGCAAAAAACAGAAGTTTATTGGCAAATTCAGGATGTATCATTTCCCTCATGATGGATAACTTACCTTCATCCTCCTGTACCACTAAGGAGGGGGAGCAGTGAATTGGATTAAATACTTATTCCACTGATCTGTCTCCTGTCCTGCTCCTGAAATTTGTTTTAAAATGATGGCCGATGAACCATGAAGTTTGAAACCTGTGTGAGGTACACTGTCATTTGCCACTGATGAATTTTCTCCCCCGGCATAACTTTAATGAAGAAAAATACTGCTTGTTAGTCAGTGCAATTATCTAGGAATAATATGGAGTTGTATTTTCCCACAATTCATGCCATGTACCTCTTTGGGAAATGATGCCTGTGAATAGAATCAAATGATGTGTTTGTGTTGGTGGAAATGCATTCTGCAGAGAAAATGGGAGGAAACTGATTGAGCACTACAGGATTTATTTCAACAGGCAGATGGATGCATTTTGTACAGCAGGGGAAAAAAAACTGTGCACTGGAAGATGGAATCGAGTAAAAAACTTAGTAAAAATGCATGAAAAGAACATGCAAAGAAAAATTAGCTT
Organism: Protobothrops mucrosquamatus; assembly: GCF_001527695.2. Lineage (NCBI taxonomy): Eukaryota > Metazoa > Chordata > Lepidosauria > Squamata > Viperidae > Protobothrops > Protobothrops mucrosquamatus. The sequence goes on from NW_015390015.1 coordinate 24,488, forward strand.
TCCCTTCAACCTTCATAACTGCATTAGCTGTATATTAACAGAACAGAGTCAAACCATGGAAAATAATGCTTAGTTTGTAAAAAGAAAATTGTAAAATAGGGCACAATTCACTAAAGTACTGTCCGGCTTAGCAACAGATTGTTTAGGCTCAATTGGGGGTCATACCTGTAATTCTTCCTTGTTATTCTATTATAAATTACAAATTGAAGATTTGGAGGCCCTTCGTGTGCTGTAAAGGTGTTTTGGTAATACACAGGTACATGATTGTGCATATATAGCTTTGATTTTCTTGTTTTAATTCAGCTGTCAACATCCGTTCTAAATGTAAGTCTTTTACAGATGCTTTTATCTCAGTCTCTTTCTCAGATTCTAGTAACTCCTTTTCTCTCTCCATTCCATGTCCTCATTAATCTCATTCCCTATCATGCTTTCTAACACTACCCATCCTAGTTCATCATGTCCATTGTACTTCTCAGCTGTGAATCATAGCTACATTTGTTCTTTCATTACAACCACTCAGTCCAACATAAACTTAGTGGACCTCTAACTGATAAGCATGTTTTGCTTTCTAATAAAGAGAGATAAATGAAAGTATTGTAGCACTAGCATAAGAAGGATGAGTATCATATGATTAATCATCATTTCTGGGTTTTTTTTTCACTTAGAAACATTGATTTTGTTTCTAATTTTGGAAAAAAATAAGGCAACAAATTTATGGAGTAAGATGAGTCTCTTTTTCTTGATTAGTTAAATGATAACTTAAACCAGTTAATTCACTATCAGCAAACATATAACAGTGTGGTTAAGATATTATTAGTTTATAAGTGATCGAAGCAATTCCAAATCTGTACATAAACATATATAGTCAGTGAAGACATTTACCCAAATAAAATATTTATTTATTCTTTTGGATCCATTATTTAACCAACAAAGACTTTGCCTAGGAATGTATTCCTTGTGATCCACTAATACACACGAGGGCAGCTTCAAGGTCTCCATCCACAGGTAAATTTCAAACACTTTTTTGTGCATTTAGCGCCATCTCAGATCAAAGTGGCAGAAAACTGGTAGTATTGATGACAATCTATCAAAATAGTAACCAGAACTTTCCCCACAAATCTTTTTGAGATAATTTTATTGAATTAATTTTGTAAGAGTCTTTAATTCAAAATGATTAGCCAAGGTCACCTCACTGTTACCACAAGTTTTAGGTTTAATATGAGTTGTTGTTTTTAAAAAACAAACAAACCCAAACCAAACTCAAAAATTCTCAGAAAGTCCTGGATCTGTATGTTTTACATCATCACCCACTCTTACAACCACCAAAAGATTACTTGCTAGCATAGCAGTTTCCAATCTGTAACAAGTAGTCCCTGGTATGAAAGCATAGGGAAGAGGGAAACAAGTAAAAGAAATCAACATGTCAGTCATGAATACCCGGTTGCAACTTAAACACTTTGTATGGGCATCTACTGCACACCTAGGAGTTTGAAAGCATGCAAATGCAAGAAGATAAATAGGTACCACTACAGGGAGAAAGACCCCCTACGCACAATTTTAAGAGGAGGAGAAAATAAAATATTGGGAAATATCACAGATACGTTGTTCTCTAAAATCCCATTGGTGATCTCATTAGAATTCAGCCCTTTTTATTGCAGGCACCACGATAGTCTGAAAAGAATGGTGAAACAAGAGCAGTCTGAACATTTTCTTAGCTAAGTCCAATTTAAGACCTTTGCTTCAAACCTTCTTTTGGGAAACTATACTGATGCTGTAAAAAATCATAAAGAAGATATATGAACATGAGTGCCTGCCTTTTGCTATACTGAGCTAGATCCATCAGTGCTCTATTATGCTCCCTCTGAATAAAAGAAATTGTGTCTTGCAGAAAGGTATTTAAGAAACCTCCAAACTATTGCAGAAAGCTTTTTCTTTTTTCCTTGTTAAAATAGGCTTGCAACATACTCTTGCTTGACCAACCTTGCTGGGTGAACAATGACTTTAAATGATGTACAACTCTTTATGACAAAGAAAAAAAAATCATTCTTGACAAGCATTTGTTTAGACAGCAGTGTTAACTGCAGATGTTATGCATGGACTGCCACTCTTCTTCCAAATGTCAGAATGAGTTCAATTAAGCCTAGGGTAAATTCTAGTCAACCACCCTATGGATTAGGAATATGTGGAATGAAGAAAGATGATATCCATCACCATGGAGCAATGTATCACCAGTACGTTCAGGACACTCAATTATATGTGTCCACCCCTGTGAACTAACTAGTGCTGTTGTTATCCTGGTGCCTGGAGGCTGTGGGGATCTAGATAGGGAATGACAGACTTCAACTGAACCTTGGCAAGACTCAGTGGGTTTGAGTTTCAGGACCTTCCAGATATGGGACTTTATCATTTTTGGTACTGAATGAGGTAGCACTACACCAGATCTGGTGTGCAATATAGGGATCCTGCTGGTCTCATTACTCCTGCTGAGGAGCAGGTGGCCTTCATTCTCAGGAGTGCCTTTAATCAATGTCATGTTGTATGCCAGTTGCACCCTTAACTAGATAGTGAGGCTCTTTCACAGTCCTGAATGGATTGTTGCAATGAGTTCTACACAGGGCTGCCCTTGAAGAACATCTGGTAGATTTAGTTGGTAAAAAATGCAACAGAACAGGCAGTTATGTATGCCCTTGGAAGGACACATGTTACACCTCTGTTGCCTGAGCTACATTGGTTGCTAGGTCCAACTCAAGGTGCTGGTTGCCCTACAAGGCATGAGGCCAGGTTATCCAATTATGTCTATCCATTCCATTAGGTCTGGCAAGAGAGAGATGTTGTGGGTCCCATTCTGTCCTTTAAGGCCTAGGAGACAAGTCTTTTTTGCCATGGCAACTGGTTTTTGGAACATCATCTCCCCTCCACCAATGTGTGGTTGGCCCTTACCTTTAGGCCCTTCTGGAAATTTCCAAAATGTGGGGGGTGGGGTTCAGTAAGTCTGAGGGTCCCCTACTAACAAGTAGCCCAAGCGTTAGCTGTATCATGTGTAATACTATGATGTGTTGCCTTTAATCAACTTGTTTACTTTTATATTTAATATTCTAAATTCCCTTGACACCTGAGGCAGTAAAAGAGGAAGTAAAGAAGAAGAATTCTAAATGGCTTTTTTTATAATATTTTAATTGTTACTTTTATTGTCTACCACTCAGAGTCATTTTGTGTCAGATGGGTGGCCATATAAATTTGATACATAAATAAAATAAATAAACCAGTAGAAAGCAAATTAATAGAGCTTACTCTGTTAGATGAGTCATGTTGGGCTGATAGATAAAAGGATCCTGAAACCTGATGTCCTCCAGATGTCTGGGAATTACAACTTCCCAAATTCTGAGTCATGTGTTGGCTAGGGAATTTATAAATTTGCATTCATTGATGCACCTTGTTTGTACATTTTACAATATTAATTTACAAAGTAATTTGTAAGAGCTTCAGTTTTAAAGCAACTTCTCAGAGGGTCTTTGGCTGTTCCATGGAAAAACTTGCAAACAGAATAAGTTAAGATATTTTTCAAGGATTCTCCATTAATGAAGGAAGAAAAGCAGCCACATATATTAGGAGGAAACACAGACAAACTCAAAAGAGTGTATTGAACATAGTTGTACATGAGATAAATTCATGTAAATATACATATATATTGCTGTAAAGGTTTATACTGGTGGTATTATCAATGTTCCCAAAATTAGATAAGGAATTATATTGCATATAAAGTTACATGTAGTCCTAAACTTATTACCATTTATTTAGCAACTGTTCAAAGTTGCAAGGCCACTGAAAAAAAGGAACTGACAACTGGTCCTCCCACTTACAACCATTGTAGCGTCCCATGTCCCAAAATTTGGGCACTTGGGAACCAGCATGTATTTACAATGGCTGGAGTCACCTGATTGATGTTTGCAAACTTCCCAGCCAGCTTCCAATAAGCAAAGTCAACAGGAGAAGTTGGATTCACTTAACAATGATGATGATTTGTTTAACAACCATGGCAAAAAAGGTTGTAAAATTAGGTGTGACTCACTTAATGATCACATTGCTTAGTGATAGAAGTTCCAGTTCAAATTATGGTCATAAATCAGAGCTGACCTGTTATTTAAGTGAACGCTTTCAATTCTGAGTAACAATCTTGGAGATGAAGTCCACACATCTTAAAGTTACTGAGTTGGAAAAACACTGCTTTAATCCTGATTGCCATCTCTCAATATAAGTGTTCAGTTCCATTTTATAACCAATGCAATATACGGTATGTCCAGCATTTCTTCTTTCAACCTTTCTACTAGTTTAATAGACACTTTTTTACTTCTCAGTCAGGGTGCTAAGCTGATGTTGGTTGCTGTTATAATTGGCATGCATGGGGAGCTATAATTCTCAACTATATTTTGATTGTTATTATTTAGAACATATAACATAGAATAAAAGAGTTGGAAGGGACTTTGAAGGTCTTCTAGTCCAACTCCCTGCTCAAGCAGGAGACCCTATAACATTCCAGACAAGTCCAGTCTCCTCTTAAAAGCTTCCAGTGATAAAGCACCCATAACTTCTGAAGGCAAGCCATTCCACTGGTTAATTATTCTCTCTGTTAGGAAATTTATCCTTAGTTCTAGGTTGCTTCTCTCCTTGATTAATTTCCATCCCTTATTTCTTGACTTGCCTTCTGGTGCTTTGGAAAATAGATTAACCCCCTCATCTTTGTGGTAGCCCCTCAAATATTGGAACACTACTATCATGTCACCCCTAGTCCTTCTTTTCACTAGTTTAGACATACCCAATTCCTGCAACATTCTTCATATGTTTTAGCCTCCAGACCCCTAATCATCTTTGTTGCTCTTCCTTGTACTCTTTAATATTTATATAACAATTACATAATATTTTATAATTTCTAAAACATATTATATTTTATAAATAATTGTATATAACAATTTATATAATATTTTAATATTTAATATTACTTACTAAGGAAGATGTGTGTATAGTTCAGTACACAAATACTTTCTAACTGCAACTTCCCTCCACTCCTGTATTTTCATTGTATCCCAAGGAAAGATTTAAGAGAAATGTATACCTGGGCCTTTTTGAGATTAGAAAGTATAGACAGCCAAGGAAGTTTCAGAAAGATGTACATCTTGCCAGTTGTGTTGCTTGTAACAATGAACAACTGTCTCTAACAGTAAAGCCAGCTCAGAAACATTATGGAGAAATTTGGAAATCCTCAAGCACCCTGATAATAAGATTGAAAAATCCTTTGAAAAATTGCAAGGCAGGTTTTTGTGCAACATTAATTAAAGCCACAAATACTGGTTTCTCAGACAAGCTCTTTTGAAAGTCTGCACTCTTGATACTGCTTTTAAGAGGTGCAGTTTAGTTCAGTTGCTTTTAGTGCCATTCAGATCAGTAAATCCTATAATTTGTTTCCTTCCTCCGCCATGATTACCTCTATACATATTATATATTGGCTGCTTTTCCTATTATCTTCTATGCTTTATCTCCATGCATTTTGTCTGCTGTGATAGATGCAACCTATTTTTAAGCTGACTGCCTTTTTAAACTTGCAAGATAGAGCAAATAATAAATAGGCTGATCCAAACTGGTGATGTAGATATGGGCAACATTTAAGCAAAAACCAGACCCCAAGATCTCATTTAAATGTGAGCTTTAAAAGACTTTTTGAAGGCAATCTGCAACTTCATTCAAGTGATGGGGATTCTTTCTGGAAAATCTCAACAACATAGCATAGCTAATTCAGTCTGTAAATGCAATTTGTCTTTTTGTATCTGGATTGTGCTTTCCATTTAAAATTTTGCAACAAAATATCTGATATCTTGGTTTCTTGGAAAGGCTCAGACAGGATGGCTTTTAAGGCAATCTCCTTATTCAAGCCGCTTCTGTTTCCTACAAGAAGAATAAATGTCTAAAGAGGTAGTTTAGATAAAACTTAGTTCAATCTTAATGCTTCAATATTTGTCCTGTACAGCCTACAATGAGCCCAGCTGAACCAGGCTAACCACACTCTAATCCACTTTTTTTCAACCTTGGCAACTTTAAGGTGTGTGAATTTTAACTCCCAGAATGCCTGAGCCAGCATGCTGCCTGGGGAATTATGGGCATACATGTTCACACAGCTTAAAGTAGCCAAGGTTAAAAAACACTGTTCTGGTCCAATGTTCTGCAACATGACTGGCCAACAATGCATTAAGAAAGCTCTCAAACATGGACAGAAGGATATCAAATTTAAAGCATCCATATTATCAATCTGGAAATAACAAGCAGCATCAAGACTGGAATCCACTTATTAGCCAGACTTTCATTAGGATATTTACCTACCTTTGCTTTCCTTCAGTGTGTGTGTGTGTGTGTGTGTGTGTGTGTGTGTGTGTGTGTGCATACGCATGTGTGCATAAGTATGCAACTTTCCTTGGTTGCATACTTGTGAAGTGTGCATGCTTTGAAATAAAACACTGACCTTCAGCCTTCCACCAATTTTTATTTTCAAATAATAGATGAGGAACTAGGTAATATTGTAGCTTCCTATTTAACTTTTAAAAAAATAAAGAATATTTTCAAAATTCAATTAGGACAGGCATCCTGATGAGCACCAAAAGGATTCCCTAGAGGTTCATAGGTACCTCGGGGTGCCATGTTACCTGTTCCTGAGCATTAACATATTTCTTCTTATTCCAACTCTGCCCTTCCAAGTTGAGAGACGGCTCCATGATTCTTTTAATCATGTCACTTTCAGAAAGTTCCTTGCATAGGATTGTTTGAACATGAGAGCACTTTTCAGATCTACAAAAGCTAATGAACTCTTGGTTTGTTCGCCACCACTTGAAACCGCATGTCACAGCTGGGATTTCACAGCAGCAGAGCAGGATTCAATGAAATGTATCTTCCATATGCCCTTTCTAATTCCAGAGGGATGAGCAATCACTGGGATGGAAGTGAGGACAACAAGAACAACAACAAAACTTTGTTCAAACCAAAAGGACAGAAGGCTAGTAGAAGAGCTTTGCCAATTCATCACATTGGTCCTTTTGAAAAGAGTATTTACTGCAAGCAAATTGCAATCACTGACAAAACTACCTTGCTGAAAGCAGTCCTTTCAATTCTTTATGACAGTAGAGTTCCAGTAACAACAGAGAATGCTGTGAACCTATTCAACAGCTTACAGGACTGGCAAATTTGGCTGCCAAAAGTTGGAACAGCTATGGAAATACGGTCCTCAGCTTTTTAAAACAAAAACAAAAACAAAACCACAATAGGCATCTGCTAAATTTTCAACAGAGCCATAGGCCCTTGTTCTTTTAGATGGAATATTGTTTAGAAAGATGTATTGTTGACAGGAGAGGTGTTAGAATTCCCAAAATTTTCAGGCTAAAATGTATTGCAGAAACATTGGACATCCTGCTGAAGAACTCTGAATGAAGATCCTCTAAATTAAGAATTGCATGATGAGTGAAATAACAGGATAACTTCAGCCTCCAAATTTTGTATTTTGGGCAAAAAGATGGGAAAATGATACCTTGGAATTCTTTTATTTGACGGTACAATCATCTCTCCAACTCCTTGAGACTAAAGTAGAACCTGAAGCCTAAATATCTAAGAAGATTGTTAGTCATCCAGATCATGGTTGTCCCAAAGATGCTTTTTCAAGAGACAACTTGACTTCCTTTGTTTTACCTTGAAGATGTTTTCCTTCTCATCCAAGAAGCTTCTTCAGTTCTTTAGAACAGATATCCTGTTATTTCCCTTTCTTTGTTTTACCTTTGTTTTACCAGAAGCGAAGAAGCTTCTTGGATAAGAAGCAAAACATATGTAAGGTAAAACAAAGAAAAAGCATTTTGGGGACAACCTGAAGCCTACTTTGTAACAAATAAATCTTAGAGAAATTGTCCAGAAAGATTTGACCCAATATTGGAATGCAACCTTGTAAAATCTGGAATGTTAGATTTTCTTTCACTTTCCTGCTCCACATTTTTTGATTATTTGCCTAGGGGTAGAATACAAATAATTGATAAGGATCAGATGGACTGATATATATTTGTGCCCACAAGCCAGGTTTTGACTCCCAGCAACTGTCTGGACAAGTGCCTTCAATTTTCAAGTTTCACATCTAGAAAGGGAAGTACTTTAAGGTACAAAAAATAATTAAACTTGGCTAGAAATTGTAGAAAACTCTGTTTGCTGCCAACTACTGGATTTCTATAGCCCTAAATAGCTTTTTTTTCCCCTTTTTTGTCCCTTCAGGTCATTGTTGACTTCTGGCAACTGCTTGGACAAGCCTTGAAGTTTTCTTGACAAGATTTTCTGACAAATGGTTTCTGAAGAGAAATTGAGTATTTATGGTGTGATAGTTAAAGTAAATATTGATTTTAATAATCATTTTATTAGATGTGCCATATTAAGAGTTTGGAACAAATATAAAACAAGGTTTTTATGAAATTGTCCCTATGGGTGTTCCCCAAGAAGCTTTTTTTATGCATATATTAAATTTTTATTAATTTTTAAAAATTACAGTCTTTAGTGCTTAGTAAACAACATGTTGTCTGGGTTCAGATATTTAACATTAACTTCTTCAATATAAATCTGTTCAATACTACACAATCCCTGCTCCTCCTTTCTTCTCCATATTTTTTCCATTTTCCCTTCATTACACCATTACAATTTTTGGTACTGTTAATGTATACAGTGTTATATATACTGTAAGCATCTTCATCATATTTTACTAATATCATACAAATAACAATAATATCAATTCATAAATCAATAATGTCAATTCCTTAATCAATATCCTATTTTTGTGCTCTTGTTAAAGTTTGATTTCCCATCAGTATTTGAAATGTCTTTAACAGTTATGATTTTTTCAATATTAATTACATTTATATAGCTGAAAGTTTTATTAAAATCAATCCTCCTCTTATCTTCATATTTTCCATATCAAAAAAGAGGAAAAAATGGTATCTTAATACTAAATCATATCTTGCATTATAAAGGTCTAATTATATCTAAGGGTCTTCTGTTCTTTTAACCCAAGAAGCTTTTTTTAGAAAAGAAATGGTGGTGAATTCAGACTGATGGACTTATGGTAAAATAGTATCTTTCAATTCTGGAGACCCCATCCTCAAGTATAGAGAAGAATTAGAATTAGAAGGTCACACTTGTCATTGGTTTACATATCAACAAAAGAAGAAAATATTTAATTTTTTTCAAAAAAAAGGCCATGGTTTTGAGTTTGCTAAAAATGAATTGGAAATCCTACTATGTGATAGTGATGATCATATAATTGCAAAGGTCTATAAAACATTATTAAAGTTGAATTTGGAAAATGAACATGTAAAATACTGTATAATCCAGTGGGCAAGGAATTTTGGGTATAATGTGATGCTTGAACAATGGGAGAATATGTGGATAAAAGACTTAAAATTCACATTAAAGTATAACTAAAAGAAAAAATTAACAAAATGATGTATCTCTGGTATTTAACACAGATGGAAATGTAAATGTAAAAAAGAGACTTTTTATCATTTATGGTGGACATGTGATAAGGCAAAGAAATATTGGAGTAGGATTCATGCATTAATGCAGAAAATTCTTAAACTCAACATAAAGATTAAGCCAGAAACTTTCCTTCTGGTTTAATGGAAAGAGAACTGGGGAAAAAAATTGGAACTCTGATTTTATATATAGTGACGGCAGCAAGATTGCTCTATGCACAAAAAATGCAAGGATGCCTCGATGCCCACCATGGATGAATGGTTATAAAAGCTGATAGAATTAGCAGAGATGCCCAAATTGACTGTGCTAATAAAAGAAAAGAACATAAGTACTTTAGTTTCTATTTGGAAACCACTTCTGGACTTTGTGCTTGAGGTGGAAAAAATGATACTATGATTTTAGGTTTTACCGATTAGACTGATTTACTGATACAGAAATGACTAGTGTAAAAAGTTGAGATTTGATTTTAATGTCTGATTTTACTGCAACAGAGAGAATCGAAAGTCAATGCCTTTTGTTTCTTCCCTTTCTTCATACTTTTTTGTTTTCCCTTTCTCTACTGTTGTCCCTTACTATTTGCCTTTGTATTTTCACATTTTATGTTATAAATGAATAAAACTAATAAACAAAAAAAATGAAGAGAAGGTGACTGGCTAAAGGTTACCCAGTTTCCCAGTTTCTACCCTGGTGCCTTAATCATTACATCAAACTGGGCTCTCTCCAAATAGCTTAGCCCTAAGGAAAAAAACATAAATCAGAACATAAACATGTTTTCTGGACTCTCTGACAGCTTTATTAATGGCTGCTTTAATGTGTCTTGTACATTTAATTAATGCAATCAATCCCATTCAAAGTGCAGGATTTAAAAAAAAAGGAAAATCCCAATGTACTCCCTGGAAAAGTGATGGATAATGGACAGCAAGTAGGATGTTTAACCAGTAAGTAGCACACCAGCAGCAACACGTGTCTTGCGGTAACCTAACAAGTCCTTTTCTTTTGGAGCAACAAAAAATGCAGTCAATTAATCAATAAGATTAAACAAAAATAATTCTTGTTCCCAAACTTTATTCAGAACTTAACAGAAAAATTATTGTTTTAATACATATGGTATGTTATATTTACGTAACGGAAAGGTCTCTCTCCCCTCTCTGAACCATAAAATAATTATCTGCAGTAGGGATGGAAAGGTTCACTAAGATTTACTAATAACAGTAGAAACATTGTTGGAAATAAAGGAAGGAGTAAGAGGCATAAAAGGTTCCAGAACTCTCTCCTGAAAAGTAAGCTTGAATCATGAAATAATAATAATAATAATAATAATAATAATAATAATAATAATAATAATAATAATAAAGTTGGAAGGGACCTCGGAGGTCATCTAGTCCAACCCCCTGCTCAGGCAGGAAACCCTACACCATTTCGGACAAATGGCTGTCCAGTCTCTTCTTAAAAACTTCCAGTATTGGCGCGTTCACCGCTTCTGGAGGCAGGTTGTTCCACTGGTTAATTGTTCTCACTGTCAGGAAGTTTCTCCTTAGTTCTAGGTTGCTTCTCTCCTTGATTAGTTTCCATCCGTTGCTTCTTGTCCTGTCTTCAGTAAAGTAAATTTGTAGCAGTTTGAATTGGAAACTTGGTTCTCTGTTCTGTGAATTTACCTTTTTGTAAGCCTTCTCTCCCTTTTCTTTGCTTCTCAGATTTGTTTCCCTCCCTATTTTTTCCTTTATTTCTTAAAATAATCATCCTTTCCCCACCTCCTTCTCTTCTTTCTTTTTTTTCATTTCTGTTAGAAAGATAGATCAGAATGTTTGTCTATCTATGTGCATACAAATGGTTAATGTGTGTGACCAAAAATATAAATTATAAAGAGACAGAGAGAGAAGGGGGAGAGATCAATTAATTTGGTAAATGAGGTATCTTATTTTACAAGCAATTAACTTTAGTTATCAGTGACTAATTCAATTAGTGTATCATTTTTGTCCTAGACTTGCCCTTATATTAGCAACCCCAGATTGATCAAATGAAAACTGGGCCCATTTATGATAGACACAGCATCCCACAGTCATGTGATGCTATTTGTGAACTTCACAGTTGACTTCTGACAAGCACTTTCAATGGAGAAACGGGCAGAAAGTTGCTAGTCATGGACATGTAACATCCTGCAGACATGTAACATTTAACAGCCTGCAGAGATTTATTTAACTACAACCGAAACTGATATCATAAGTCAGCATGATTACATGATATTCCACTTAATGTCTATGCCGCTTAGTTGCCAGTCCCTACTGTGATTGGTAAGGGAGGCCTACCTTTATAGTTCTTGCAAGATGAAAGTAATTTGAATGTGTGCAGAGGAATATATATAATAAAATCCTCCATCTCGTGTAATGAATAGTTTGAGAGAGGATGCACTGAGAGAAGGAGGCTAAAAAGTTAGACTGAAAGTAAAATGTTATAGGAATGGCACACTCCAACTTCCTTTAATTAAGCAGTGCCATCGACCAGGACTCAAGAGGTGTGCTTTCTCTCATGTGGAACCTGCCCTCTGGATGAGGTTACTCCTGAGATAAGAACTGTGGTGGCTCGGCAATTAGAATGCAGTATTACAGGCTAATTCTGACAACTGCCAGCAGTTCAATCCTGACTGGTTCAAGGTTGACTCAGCCTTCCATCCTTCCGAGGTCAGTAAAATGAGGATCCAGATTGGTGGGGGCAATATGCTAACTCTGTAAACTGTTTAGAGAAGGCTGTAAGAGCATTATGAAGTGGTATATAAGTCTAAGTGCTCTTGCTATTTGAGTGGCTTCTACCTAATAGGAATTTGGAATATCTTAAAGACCTGGGTCTTCTCCCAAGATCTAGATAAGAATGATTGGAGTCCCTTATGGATGTGTTGGTTGTTGAAACATGTTTGTCATCTATGTTTGTTTTTATGGTATGAGTCACCTAAAGTTGGGATGCACTTAATTTGAATTAAAAGATAGATAGATAGATAGATAGACAGATAGATAGACAGACAGACAGACAGACAGACAGACAGGCAGGCAGGCAGGCAGGCAGGCAGGCAGGCAGGCAGGCAGGCAGGCAGGCAGGCAGACCTGGAACTGATCCACTCTGGGAAAGCTGCTTTACAAGATGATCACATAGGAATTATCTGGGATCAAAACTGAATTCTCAGAAGACTCAGATATCCAGATCCTCATACATTCCTGCAGCTACATACCTTTTTGCATACTTTTATAGATCTGAATCTCATCTACATGTATGACTACAAAGCCATTCCCAGTCTCCAAGCTGACTGCAAGGGGGGGAATGTTAATTTATCTGCTTTCCGGGGAACAGATTTTCAACTTTTTATCCATTCTTTATGCCTTCTGAAGCTGATATGGTGTGCACACTGCAGCCCTGATGAAATGCTTCACCCGAAAAAAATCATAAATTCCATTGTGAGACAATTCTAGCTATTTGCTTTAAACTCTGCAAACCTGTTAAGAAAAATGAGAGCAACTTCTGTATTATATGATTTAATTCACCATCATAAATCACTAGAAATAATGTTTTTTAAAAAGCCTATCTTGTTAACGGCAATGGTCAGATGCTAATAGGGAGGCTCATTAGCTTTAAAAATATCAGCCTGCTTGTGCTATCATTTCTTCAAATAACAGAATAATGACACCCATTAACAAGAAGAAACCAACCTGTTACTTTTTTTAAAAAAAAGAAAAAAGAAAAAAAAACCCAACCTTTCCGGCTTAATAAATAGATGCACTCTAAAATGCTGGTAAGCACATATATAGAAGAGAAAGCTAAGGAGATTTGTTTTAGAGGAAAATAAAATATAATTTCTGCAACATATGCTAAGACCTGCTAAGGGACCCTTGAACCTGGTGTTTCTGGAGATAGAATGACATGTTTCTCATAACAATAATGTGGACAAGTAGACAAGATAGAAAGCATGACCAAATCAATTAATTCTAGTCTACTTTATTGTAGAATCTTGCAGACTGATAGCACAAATCTCCTGCCATTTCCTTTACATCTGGGAAACTAGTTAGGATCCCTTCTGAGCCTCTTCGTCTAGCTCACTATGCAGCTGCAGGCTATGTCCTCTCTTATCTTTGCAGTATGGTGATGCAGATGCTTAATGACCCTGGAACTCCTGACCAGAAATGGTCTGCACTCTGGCGGTTTGAGTCCAGTTCTGTGAGATGGAGTGAGCTCCCGTCGCTTGATCCTTAGTTCCTGCCCACCCAGCAATTCAAACAATGCAATATTGCAAGTAGATAAATGGGTACCACTTTGGTGGGGAAAACCTAGCTTCATTCATGTGTGCAGAGAGAGAAAGCTGGTACAGGACCTCACTGGACACAAGGCATCAGAATACAAGACAAGGCAAGGTGAGATACCAATGGAGGAGCCTGGAAGAGCCAGCCAGTATAAAGCTAGTTGGCCCCCGTAGTGCACCAAGGATAGGTGCGTAAGTGCTGAACAGAGTGAAATAGTATTCTAGGCTGTCAGAATTGCATTGTGTGTCTACCTTGTAAAGATTTCTCTGACATTGTATGCCATACACTAAATAAATAAATGTGAAGGTCTCCTAGGCAGCATTTCTTCTCTTAAGGCCTTTTCACGTACCATTACACCATTTAAAGAGCCATTGTCCCAAAAGACAGTTCAGTTCAGAGTCTACAATTACAGAAATATACCACCAACTGCAAGATTAGCACATTTACTGTGACATCTCTGCCAAGCTGAGTGGCAGCCTAGCCAACTTGCCTGATCAAAAATGCTAAGTAGAGTTGGCCCTAGTTGATAATTGGATAGGATACTATCTGGTAAGTCCAGGACTATAGGGAAGATTGGGAAGCCAATAGAAGAATCCAATGGCAAATTCTTGCAGTATCGTGCTAAGAAAACTGCATAAATATATATCTACATATCACCAGGAGGTAAGCTGTTTTCAAACCTGGCTTTATTTATGAATTCTGTAACTTATTTCTGCAATTATAAATTGGCTAAACTGATCGATTGGATCAAGATTTCTCAGCCTTGGCAAATTTAAGATGTCTGAACTTAAACTCCCAGAGTTCCCCAGTCACAATACTAGTTGAGGAATTCTGGGAAATGAAGTTCAGATACCTTAAAGTTGCTGAGGTTGAGAAACACTGGTATATACTGTTCAATGGCTGTTATTAATTTGGCCTTTGCAATCAGAAAGCTAGCCAACCTTAATGGAGACCACATTGAGCTGAAGTAAACTCAGATAATCAAGTGGCTTTTCTATTTAGCAAAGAAGTACTAATTAAAACTAAGTAATACATGAGATTAACTCATGAACACTCTGTCTTAAATCAAGCCAGCATGGTCATATACTGTAAATGAATAAAAAAGCCAACCAACCAAAGGGCTGTTTCCTAATTTGAGCAAGTTCCAGATGTATGGATTTTAACTCTCTATATTACCAAGTGGGTTATTAGTGTTGAAGGTGGTTCATTTATCTGGAAGATGCAAGACTTGAGCTAGAATGGAGCTGTCATATTTGAACCAAAAAATCTGGACTATTACTAGTTGGCAGCAAAGACTATTTAGTAGTTGTCTAAATTTTTGAAGGTTAGATATCATATGCCTAATAAAGTTGAGGTATGTCTTCTCAAATCCTACTAAATATTACAGTGCACTTATTTACTTTTTTCCTGAATAGGAATTCTGATATATATATTTATGATTTTATTTTGATGTTGTAAACTACCCAGAATTTCCTTGCAGCGAGATGGAGAGAAAGAAAGAAAGAAAGAAAGAAAGAAAGAAAGAAAGAAAGAAAGAAAGAAAGAAAGAAAGAAAGAAAGGCTCTAGAATCTCATGTTTCATATGCAAGCAATGATTACTTCCCAATGCATAATTAGAGAATAGCCTCTGTCTATTTTAAATTATTGATTACTATCAGGTTCTTTGTGATTGAACAGCAAACATGTGTTAAAAGAATTAACTAATAAACCAATGGACTAAATGCCGACCTTTCAAATTACAAAATGTAAATTTCCATTTTCAAAATAAAAATAGCAACTTCTTTGCCTTTAAAAATTGTTATTTCCATAGGAAACAGACATAGAACAAACATTACAGTAGAATCTCAAAATCTAACTAAGTAATGCAAATTTTCTATGCCTTAAAAGATCGTACAATTTGGTTCAGAAACAATGTTGCATATTACTACATACTTTCCTGTAGACTATTAATTACAATTAATCATCCATTATGGTATCTACCTTCTTAAGGCCTTCTTAGTCTATCCTGAGATTGAATCAGTTCCACCCAACCAAGTATGAAGTACTTCTTGCTCAAATTATAGTTGTTTATTGAATTCAGAATTCTATAAACACATCAAGAGAAGACTGTAGAAAACCTTTAGACTTTAGAAATACACATATGAAAAAATGTGTTTTCTAAAATAAGTTTTAAAGCAACTTTCTATCTTCAAGATCTCATTTTTCATCAATGGCCAGCCAAGGGGATATGACCTTCAGTTAGAGAAGAAGACCCACACATTTGTCTAGTCAGAAAGGCAAGAATGTAGTGAATATAATTGCTTTTAATAGGTGGGACAAAGTTGTGTGAGAACAGCAAATCAATTGCCCTTCTCCATGGGATTAGTGTGGGTGGTTCATCACTGGTGATTTTTAAGAAGACACTGGACAGTCACTTGTCTGAAATGGTACAGTGTCTCCTGCTTGAGCAGGGGATTGGATTAGAAGACTTCCAAGGTCTCTTCCAGCTCTATTCTGATTGAGCGTCATAAAACAGCATGCAAGAAGTAAAGTGTGACTGGGTATATATTTGACACTATCTCTTCTGCCTGCTCAGAAACCATCAAATATCTCTCATGAATGCCATTCCAATGCAATAATAAGGGTTAGCTGCTAGTCATGTTCACCTCAGTCTCTGGAGAGTTTCTACTTCATGCCTGTCACAGAGAATCTGACAGGTGCCTCTATAAATTATGAATGAAATACGTTTTTAGTTCATATGGAACCAGATCTTTTGGGGTTCATTGCCATTCTGTGTGAAATGAAAGACTACTCTACAGTGTGCCGAACACAACATGGTTTCGGCAAGCTGACTTTCAGCAAAATATTTCTATCATTTTTGAGTTTATGATTGAGGCGTCCCTCACCATTTTAGAAGAACTGTAAGGTTGTATTTGACTCGGTTTAAGAAACTAAATACTGAATTATTTGTTCTCAATATGGAAGTAATTTATTTGGAATTATGGAATATGTAAATATGGAAACAATGTATTTATAATCTTATAGATACTTTTCAGCTATTTATTGGGTAATAAGCACACTTATTAACAGTGTAATAATCCTATATATTAGTGGTCTAAATGTATAAACAAATATAGAAGTAGATATAGATACTGTATATAAAATAAATATCTAGTCAGATCTTGGCTGGTCTGAAGAAGATCCTGAAACTTGCTGATCACAGGCTGAATACATTAAATGATGTTTGTGGTCCCTTCCAATTCAATTCATCTGAAATTTGTCTGAAATGCTATAGGGTTTCCTGCATGAGCAGGTAATTGGACTAGAAGATCTCCAACTCTATTATTCTGTTATTCTACAATTCAATGATTATGAACCTTATATTATAGACTTCATCCACAGAAACAAACAATGCAATCAGGTGAAGTAATAATTTCTTTCTGTCTAATGGAATATTTTGACCAGCTTTAAGTTCCACAATTTCAGCAAGATGTGATAGCATTTGTTTATCTGTTTGTTAGATTTATATTCCACCTTTTGTCCAGAAGCTCAAGTCTTCATTTTTGTCACTACAATTTGTGAGGCAAATTAGACTGTTAGAGAATGTCTGTCCCAAAATTACCAACTAGATTTTCATCGTTGAAGATAGATGTGAATTCAGTAGCAGCTGCAGCAAACTGCAAAATTGCCCAAATTATGATATGTACAAGGTGATGTCACTAAGGCAAATGATGATCTTACAGGCAGGAGTCCCAATGTCTGACTCATTACACATGTCGTGACATGTTTGTGATGACATCTTCATGCATGTTTTGAGATTTGCCCTTTATCCCTCTTCCCCCAGATTTACGTGTTTGAACCTTTCAAGAACTTGAAGAACTTGTGGTTGTAGGTCAACTTGATATGGAATCAGGATAGATTTTAAAGTTACAAGAAAACAAATTTCAATTTACTATCAGGAAAAACTTTCTAAGAGTAGCATATCAGGAAGTGGAGGATGGGTCTCCCTTTTATTAGTTATATTTCAGCAGAAGTTCAAGAGTCATCTATTGGAGATACTTTAATTTAGGTTCCTATAGTAGGAAGGAAGGAAGTTAGTAAGTTTATTATTATAGCCACAGGTTATAAGATATAATATGCCATAAAATACAATAAAATAACAGTAAAATATTGTAAAAAAAGTAATAAAAAGTATTAGATGTAAAAAGGTTACAGAAAAATAAAGCTAAGACTATAGCTAAGAACTTAAGTATTTCTTTCTAAGTTTAAATGAGACCAGAGCAAAAGTAGCAACTTGGTTGCTGATAGTTGGAAAACACATTTGCAAGAAAATAGTGCAATTTTTCAAGACTGAAATCCCTAAAGTCAACCACCACCAGTAATTCGGCCCTAATCTAATGGTACATAGGGCAGCGGAAGACATAGTGATTAATATCCTCCACTTGACCAACACCATAAAGACACATTCCTATAGTAGTAAGTGGTAGATTTGATGGCCAAAGTTCCCCTTCTAAATCTATGGGGGTTTTTTAAAGCATGAATTTAGCATGAGTAGAACATAGTATCCAGTTACATGATGTATAAAAATTTACATATATCTCAATCTATATCAGTTCACCAAAGCAGACCAAGTCAGAGAATAGACAATGCTAGAACTGCAGGTAGTTCTTTACCCATGACCAAAATTGGGACCAGAATTTCCATCATATATTGTTGTGCTGTAGGTCCAGTTAGACTCAATTTTACAACAATTTTTACAGCAGTTGTTAAGTGAATTCGGCTTCCCTTATGGGTACTTTTTTACCAGAAAAGATCGCTAATTGTGATCACGTGACCACTGGATACGGCAACTAGTAAATGCGACCTGGTTGCCAAGTCCCTGAATTGTGAACACATGACCGTGGTGCAATGGTTGTAAGTGGGTGTACAGGTCATAACTCACTTTTTGCAAGGACACTGTAACATTGAAGTGCCATTACATGAACAGTCATAGTTTACGGAATTACCTGCATTAGAGTTCTATTATTATAGGGTATCATAATCTAATAGTTTCTCTCTGCCTCTTCTTCTCTTACCTGAATTAGCCCATCTAATATTTTCTTCTTGCTTTAGGTTATACCCATATTTTGTGAATGGAAGCCAAGAGGTATTGCTTCTCAGTTGCTGGTCCAGACTTGTAGAACAGCCTGTTCCATCCTCTCTAACATTTCTTAAGCCACTGAAGATAGAACTTTTCCAAAGAGCATTAGGCTGAATAGTGTGCAATCACCATTTCTATTTTTCTTCATTTTCAATTACTTACGTTGACTTAATTGTTAGGATTATCTAAATTTGTTGTGATATTTTCATTACCACTGTATGGGTTGTTTGTATGTTTGTAATTTGGATTAGTCATTCATTGCTTTCATTCATTTATATTTACCACAGAGTTTTAACTACTGAGAATGTTTGCATAGATTATTTTGTATGTTTCTGTGAGTTTTTATTGATTTGGTGATATCCAAGTAGGATGGATGGATGGATGGATGGATGGATGGATGGATGGATGGATGGATGGATGGATGGATGGATGGATAGATGGATGGATGGAAATATAGACAATTAGGCAGCAGTAAATGTCAGCTGATGGTTGGAAATCACTCAAGGATGTGACTTTGTTCTGGGAATCTCTTCTGAGGATCTACCTGGTAAAAAGTTCACATCTTTTCGGAAAAATTATGCTATGCCTCTTGTATATAGGCATAATATCAATTTGTATTGATACTCCCTGTGTTATTGACTTCATAAGGAGATGATTTATGTTGGAGGCTATAATGCAATTGCGAATTTTATTTACCTTTCTTTTACAAGGATTATATTCTTTTGGATGACTAAAGCTGAATTAAACATAAGGAAGGAATGAAGGCACAGTGGGAGGAGTGTTGTACAATTGGGAGCTGGTGAAGTACTTGGATAGAAGCCACATTTTCTGCTGTTTTTTCCCCTGAATTTTGGGAAGAAATCTTGGGGGAGGGTTTTAGTTCTGCTATATTAACTTCTGCTAAATAGACAAGGTATTACCACCAAAAGGTTAACTTGGCTTCCCTTCAATTCTCCCAGAGAAATCTCACCCAGAGCAGTTTACAAGTTGCTTTTTAATGTTCACTTGGAAACTAAGGATGGATCATGTCAGGCAGCTGGCAGGAAGTCATTCCTCCAATTAGAAGACAGGTTGTCAAGGAAATGTCTTGCTTTTGATTATGATTCTCTGCAACTTCAGGACCTGAAATTTATGACAATCCATGGTGCATTTCCATAGCTCTGCGACAAATAGTATAAAAACTTCAGGGTGTCAAAACAAAGAAAGGAGTTGTTTTCTTTTGCATGATAGTCTTCTTTAAACACGGCTGAAGATGTTACCTAGCCTGGAAATGAAATGTTCTGAAACCAACCCTCAGGCTCAGAGAATGAACCTTTACACACACACCCATCAGTCTTCTTTATATTAAATTTATTTTAGGGTTCATATCTGCAGGTTTGTTTTACAACAGTTCTATCTCCTGGTTGATGTATCCACAATCCACCAACCAAATAAGCAGGAAATGGTCCCTCTAAAAATGCAGCATCAGAAGCATAGAACAGTCTATAAAATGCTTTCACCTTCTCAGCCACAGTCTCAGTCTAGGAACTGAAACTTTCTTTCAAATTCAAATTCTGAAGAAAAGCACTGAGGAGTGAGCAGAGGGGGGGGGGGGAGTGTCAAAGTATATCGGTCAGATATATCTCTTTTTTCTTTCCTTTTCAACTTTTTCTTTCTTCTTTCACTGCCACTGTTTTCCTGTGGTGACAGTGACCTCCTCTATAACCTAACAAACAAAACAATGGTTGGATGTCTCCTTCTCCCTTAATACTTAACCTTAAAACAGAAAAACACATAGCATTGAAGATGTCAACCAAAGTATTTTGCACCTGGTATCCCTGTCCTTCGTTGATGGAAGCAAGAAACATTGGAATATATTAAATGCCAATCTAATTGGCAAGGGCCTTCTTTGAATTTATTTTATTCTGCTTCTTCCCCATCCTTCTTCTTAGGGGTGATAAAATTAAAATTGCAACCCAAGGTATATACTTATATATGTACATATAAGGTATGTACTTATAGCTCTTCGTGTATCAGGGGTACTCAAGACTAAAGATGCATAGTTATTATTATTATGGCATTGTTACAATATCCACAATGATCAGGCTCCTAATTCCATTTGCAGGATATAATACAAATAATTAGCAGATGAGCAGGGACTAACCATAAGCATTTATAGAATGATGTCTCCCTCCCTTATCACAGTTGCCAGAATTCAGATTGGTATTTAACTGTTAGAGCAACTGCAGAATTTCTACATTTTTTCCTTTATTCAGTCCTTCATCCCTACAATCCTACTGAATTCATGACAATCAACATTCTTGTTTAATTAACGTTCTAACTCAGCATGCGTGCAACTTAAACCCCATAACTTTAAAAGACTTCAGAGCAAAACAATTGTCCGTGAGTAACAATACCTTTCCAAATGTCCATTTTTATGAGCAGGATCAGCAATCCAAGATGAACGTATTTAAAATTGGACTTTATTGCCATTTTCCAATGAAATATAATCATAACTTGCCAAATAAACCCCAAATAATATGTAGCCACATTGTCTTATTCTTTCCCTTATTTTTTTTCTTTAAATAATTTTATTAAGAATTATGAATGAAAAGAATAAAAGCACATATAGAGTGCAAAAATGCAAACAACAAAATATGAAAAGGAAAAAAATGTGAAAAAGAAAGACACGAAATAGCAACTTCGCCCTTTATCCTTGCAAGTAAAGACAATTTAACAACTTTTAACAACTGTTAAAAAATCAATAAAATATATTATAAAAAAAACAACTTTTCACCATGTCTAAATAAAACAAAATCTCTTCTCACTTTATAGTCTCATCTCTTAAGTTAAAAAAAAAATCCAAATGCTTCATCAATCATTTTTTGTCAACAAAAATCCAGTAAGGAAAAGAAAATATTACTTTTTTTTCTTTTTACCCTGATTGAATAAGTTAACTTTGCAATGTTTGTTTCCTTTATATCTTCCTGGACTTTTTTTTTTTTTTTTTTTGGTTCTTAAAAAAAAACTCTACTCCAACAATTATGACATAAAATTGCCTGCAAGTGGAGCTCAATTTCTGGACATTTCTGTGTAGTTTACTTGTCAACAATTTGAGAATTGCATTCTTACAGGACTTTTGGATTGGTTTTTTGGTCTTCCTTCAACATGCTAATGAAGATCTGCTAATACTGCCACCTGCTGCAGAAATTAATAACTATAATAAAATAATAATTCATTGGTCCTCATGCTGTGCTAAGATTTGGCTGCTGTTTTTTTTTTCCTTTCTTGAGTCCATCATTCATTCTGCTCTCCTTCTATTTTCCTTGGAATGGGACCAAGAAGACTGGCCAATAACAACCAGCCAGAAGACACTCACATTGTTCCAGGGCAGCCTTTTGTTTGGCGAAAACTGAGGATATCTTGAATAAATGAGGGGTAGTGGGTTAGGATTGGCTTTAGCTATTCTGCAAAATAATTCCATTTTAAATGAAGCAAATATTAAAACAATGCCTGAGTTACCAAGCTTTACTCAAAGGAAGCCAATTCCATTAGCACCAAGAAATTCTTTATTACTCAGATAAGTGAGAATTTGGTAGGTTCACTTTTTATCTATCTGAGAATGCTAATCCTAGCTAATTACTTTGACAATAACCACCACTGTGAACCTTGCAAGGGTGTGTCAAAACCTTCTCTGTTCTACAAATTAATCTTATGTGAAATGTGGGTGTACTTTTCACCACATCACTTTCAAAGCTAAAATTAAACCTATGCACCCAGATGTAATACTGTCATAGTTAATTTTTCCCAACCAGTTGTGGGTAGCATCTTATTTCCTGAAGTGACACTGTGATAAATGATAGTAACCTTTGTCATTTTTAATAAAAAAAATAGTG
>NW_015390016.1:0-2716 GCF_001527695.2 Protobothrops mucrosquamatus
TTTAAGAAAAATACCATCCTTATACACATCCAAAATCAACCTCTGAAATTCAGAATTAGAACAATGTGTTATCAAATACTAATGACACTTCATTCTTTTCTTGGTGACATTTGACTTATAAGGAGTGGAACAGTTGCCTTAAGTCTCTACAAGGCATAAGTTACTCACCTTACTTAAATTCACTCCAGACCTCTAAATGCAAAAAAGGCAAAGGCAAAGGAGAGCAGCACATTGACAATAAAGCAAAAGCTTTCTTTAGCACATAATCCAGTTACACAATGTTGGTGGGTGGGATTTCTGGGAGCTTTCTGGTATAAAAGGATCTGGAAGGCAACAAATTAGGGAAGGTTGTATTAAATATATACTGATTAGTCATTCCTCTCCATTCTTCTGGCTCACCCTTCTTGTTTTAAAAAGAAAACAATGAAAGTAGCAGGTTTTATTGGTTTGCTTGCAGACATTACACTTATTTTTCCACAGGGCTTATATAACTGGAGACTGTCTCCCAAATTTCAGAATAGATTGCTCCTGATGTTCATTTTCTTACGATCAACATAGTACACAGAATAATAGAGTTGGAAAAGACCTTGGAGGTCTTCTAGTCCAACCCTTGCTTAAGCAGGAGACCCTATGCCATTCCAGATAAATGGTTGAAAGCCTCAAAAGTGATGTAGCACCCACAACTTCTGAAGTCAAGCTGTTCTATTGGTTTATTGCTCTCACTGCTAGGAAATTTCTCCTTAGTTCTACCTTACTTCTCTCCTTGGTTAGTTTCCATCCATTGTTTCTTGTCTTGCATTTTGGTGCTTTTCCAAATTGTTCATAATTTTAAACTTTATCATTCCTCACCTATCCCTTCTTCCTTCCAATTTATAGACATCCATAGCAAGGCAAGGAAGGCAAATTACAAAGTATGTTTAAAAAGAGGTGACTGTCAACTCCAGTATGCTGGAAGTGTAAAACGAAGGAGACAGACATATAGCTATGATACAAGCGTCTTCTATGACTGCCCTATTTTGCTTTAATATCCATATATTTGTTAATTATAATTTTAGGAAGAATAATGTTTAAGATACACATGTGACTTTGAATTACATGCCCAAGACTTGGTGATCTGAGCAGTGCAAAGCCCACTCCTTTTGTGTATGCGTGTGTGTATGTGTGATATCAATGTATGTCTTTAATCCCTCTGCCATGATTGCCATCCTGACTTTTTAACCCAACCCCCTGCAGTTGTCACCAGCTGTCATTTCCAGAATGTATAATCCATGTTACATCAGAATAATTAATTTAGATAATGTTTTAGGAACACATGAAATTAAGAGAATTTTTTGTCCAAAGTTCAGATATTTAATGATTAAATATTTCAGTATGTAGCAGACCTTAAGAGCTGATTTGATCACTGCATTAACTGTAAAGTTCTTCTCTGTTACCACAAATAAAAATGATGACAGTTTAATACTGTTGCATGTATGTGTTTTTGCAGTAATCATTGCATACAAAAAAAATGTACAATTGAAGTGATAACGGTTAAGGCTGCTTGTTTTCTGTTTTAGGTTACTTTAGAAAAACATTTAGTGCTTGCCCCTATTCTCTATGGAGAATAAGCTTTTGCAAAAAGCATCATATAAATATAATTGCTGGATTTTGCAATGAAAAATATCTTCAAAAGTTCATCATCAGTCTTCTTTATGATAAAAATACTGACATTGATGAAGCTCTGCTTCTGGATATACAATGTCCTTCCCTCCCTTCCTTTCTTCCTTCCTATCCATACAAATTTTAAGATATCTTTTTTCATTATAACATAACAATAATATTTAGACTTATATATTGCTTTACAGCTCTTTCTGGGCAGTTTATAATGTAAGCATTATTTCCCCTTTTGCCCCCAACCATCTGGGTCAACATTTTACCGACCTCAGAAAGATGGAAAGTTGAGTCAATCTTGAGCCCCACAGGCTGTAGGCAGCATTTGCCTGCAATACTGCATTCTAACCACTGTGCCACCGGGACTCATAATATGAATAATATGACCCCAAAGATAAAGCTTTTCCCACTAATTTTAATACTCTATGTTGATGAACAGAAATTTCCTTGAATCAATTTCTGCTAAAGAATACAAACTTAAAGCTTTTGCGGATGACTTAGTTTTTACATTGTCTCAACCAATTGAGTCACTGGAATCTTTGTTGCAAGTGCTGCATCAATATGGCAAGGTGGCTGGATTTAGAATTAATGCTAACAAGACTAAAATTCTCACAAAGAATATGATGGCTAAAGATAAAAACCAACTTACGCAAATATCAGGTTTTGAAGTGGTTAGTAAAGTCAAGTACTTGGGAATTTTTCTGTCCTCCTCCAACATGAAACTCTACCAGAATAACTATGAAAAATTGTGGAAATCAGTACAAAAAGACTTATTAATGTGGAAAAAACTTCAGTTTTCTTTGCTGGGTCGTATTGCGGCCATCAAAATGAACATTTTACCTAAGTTTCTTTTCCTATTTCAGATGCTACCTATTTTAAAAAATGAACTTAACTTGAAAGAATGGCAGAGAGATTTGAATCGCTTCATCTGGGAGGGCAAGAAAGCGAGAGTTAAATTTAAGATTATTCAAGATGTTAGAGAACGTGGAGGACTTAAAGCTCCAAATTTGACACTTTATTATGATTCTTGTGCATTAACATGGATGACGGATTGGATTAACTTGTC
>NW_015390016.1:3163-16143 GCF_001527695.2 Protobothrops mucrosquamatus
GACTTGCAAGGTTATTAAGGCCTTTTGGATAAAATTGTGGTGGAATTTACAGCAAATCTTTAAAAGAAGAATTACTTTTTTGCCTCAGTTGTTTCTCCTAGGTATCACACAAAACTTGGATGTAAAAGAAACGAATTTGATCTTGTATTGTTTAACTGCTGCCCGTTTGTTGATAGCTCAAAATTGGAAGAGTAAAGTTTTACCTACAATGGAGGACTGGAGATTGAAGGTTTCGTACTTTGCTGAAATGGCAAAGATTTCGGCTTATTTGAAGAATCACTCAAACGAACAATTTTTATTAATATGGAGAAGATGGATTGCTTATATTCAAAAAAAGCATAGATTGGTGGAATATAATTTAGGTTTTTAGTTAACTTGTTTTTTTATATATATATATATTTCAACTACTTATGTAGAATGATATTTTGTGGAGTTAGGGATATTAATATTAGTTTACTTTTATTTGAATAGTATCCTGGGATTAGGTTTGGGAAGTCCGGGGTGGGGGGTGGGGTTTTTTTTTTATAACATTGTGATATACTTGTGATGTTTTTTTTTTATGATGAAAATAATAAAAAATTTATACTTGGGAAAAAAAAGAAATTTCCTTGAATCAACCCCTTCCAATGATTTGGTGTGAAAGGGAAGGATTTATGTGAATAAGAACCAGATCTTGTCAAGCAAATGGGAGCTAAGCAACTACACAAAACCACATAATTCTTCTTGAAAGTTTTGATGGAATATTCCACATTAAAATTGATGGAATCTTTACCACATGGAAGAGATATAGATTTCTCCATGATCAATTCGCTGGATTCAACAAAACTTTTTAGTTTATCTAAAAAAATTAGTTTTCTAAAGTTCCCTTGGTTTTTGATCCATCAAACAAATGAAGGGGTTTTGTATGATATGGTGTCAGACTATTGATTTATGTAGCCTGATATTGTTCACAGAAACTGGTAATAACTCTCCTTGATGTTTCCTTATCATTCTTTTGGAATGTCTCTGGGAATAAATTTGTGCAAAGTTATATGTTTGGACAATGAACTCTGATCTCAGGGAAATAATTTAATTCTTTTTGGAATTGGATCAACCAGCAATAGAGACATCCACAATTCAGTTGTGTTTGCTGTGATTTCCTTTCACTTGTTTTCCTACCATTTTTGCATTTTGGCTTATATACCATCCCATAGTGCTTCACCAAGATTAATCTGCTGGAATCCACCTTTTTTTAGCATTGTATGAAAGGCTAACACTTTTATCCAGCTTCTTGAAAAATGTTAATGTTGTGACCCATTGCCTGAAATTACTCATCCTTTCACTGAAAACAGTTAATTAGGAACTGAGCTCTGAGCTTAATTTTGCAAAAGTCACCCAGTATTGTGTTGGGCCCTGTTACTGTGTCTTGATTAATCACAACTTTATCACACAAAAGTTATGGCTTTTCTTTTCAGCTGATGACATAATCTTTTTAATTGGTGTCAGAAAGCCTACTTATGAAAGAGCCATGGAAAAACTCCTATAGGTTATAATTTTACTTGGCTGCATTCACAGGGGATTGAATGAAACAAGCTTTAAGAATGTACTAGAGTCTCATTACATCTCACTTGGTTGTCAACACAAAAGCCCTCGCTTTTCAAGACAGAGGATTAGCAATGGGAAATTCTGTTTGCTCTAACTTCACTCCTTGAACTATTAACCTTTTTAGCAAAACTGGCGAAAAACGAATGTCAGCTAAGTCTCCCTGGCAGAGAACTAGTGGGGGATCAAGAAAGAAGTCATATTTAAGAAGCCATGATTATTTTTTTAAATTTTTTTTAAGGAGATCTAAGATGCCAGCAATCTTCCAAACTGGGGAATCAATATAGCTATACTGAATAAATTATATTTGTAAGATTTGTATTTGAACAAGCATCTCTATAGATGTTTTACTGTGTATTCACCTGTCCCTTAATCCTAAATAATATTTTATTTTTATAGTCTTTCTTCAGGTCAGGACAGAGCAGTTTATTATTAAAACTGGGGAGGGGGCTCCAAATAAATACAAAAGTGATGAGAGAAAATGAACCCAAAACATGAAAATAAAGCTAATTTAAAAAATAGAAAAGCAAGATAACTAAGAGAGAAGCTGAAAAGCATTTTGATTTGGAATAGTTGTTGACCTTTTAACATATGGGTAAAGAGACATGACTTCAATTGTGTTCTGGAAGAAGATAGAGTGGGATCAGCCAAACAGTTCCCAGGAATTTCTGCAACTGGGTCACTGTCACTAAGGGGCCCTATTTCTGGCTACTGTGTGGTGAACTAAACCCAGAAGTGGGATCATGAGGAACGTTTTCTCAACAAATTTGAATGCATGGGGCGGGGGAGATTTTAAAGTACCCAAGGCCTGAGTTGTTAAGGAATTCATAAGCAAATGACACACTGTAAATTTGTCTTGGTAGCATGTAGGTGAAGCACTTCCAGGAAAGGGTATTATGTAATCTCACTTAACTGCCCCTCTTATTGAATTGTGTTGTACCACTTGTAGCTTACACACCAACTTCAAGGCTATCCTATGTAAAATGCACTACAGCTATCCAATCAAGGGGACATTAGGACATGGATCACTGAGTTTAAACTTTTTCCAACAAATGTGAACATAGCCCTTGTCATTGAAGCATCTTTAGTGATACATTGAATTCTATTCCTTTGCTCCTATTCCTTTTAGGGTTGCCAAGTCTGCTTCCAAAAAATAGCGGACAAGCGGGGGGGGTGTTAAGTAGTAAAAAAAGTAGACTGTACAGCTTTAGATTACGTACCATTTCATCATAAAGCTTTTGAATAAAAAAAATGTCCACTATTTTGTGAAAAAAATAGTGAACATAATGTGAAAAAAGTGGACTGTCCGCTCAAATAGTGGACACCTGGCAACCCTAATTCCTTTTGAAGAACTGCTACTCCATTCAGTCCAGACAAGTTTCCAATTTTCCATGCTTGAGAAGCACCCTTCCCTAGTATATCTGTTTTATATGCATTTAGCTTCATCCAACTCATTATAGTTATCTCAGAACCATTGCACCATATCTTTTAAAAATCCTGGAGCACTGGGGAAGTACCTGAGGATTGGAAAAGGGCTGATGTGGTTCCCATCTTCAAGAAAGGGGGGGGGGGGAAACAGACCCAGGAAACTACAGGCCAATCAGTTTAACATCAATACCTGGGAAGATCCTGGAAAAGATAATAAAAAACAGATCTCGAAGAACTTGAAGCAAATAAAGTTATAACTAGTAGCCAGCATGGGTTTGTTAAAAACAGATCATGCCAAACCAATCTTATTTCATTCTTTGATAAAGTGACTAAATTAGCAGACCAGCAAAATGCTGGGGACATAGTATACTTAGATTTCAGTAAGGCATTTGACAAAGTAGACCACATCACCACCAGATGGATCTGTAGCTGGCTGACAAACTGTACTCAGTGAGTAGTCCTCAATGGTACTACATCCACATGGAGAGAAGTAAGCAGTGGGGTACCACAAGGCTCCGTCTTAGGCCCAGTACTCTTCAATATCTTCATAAATGACTTAGATGAGGGAATAGAAGGGGAACTCATCAAATTTGCAGATGACACAAAACTGGCAGGAATTGCCAACACCCCAGAAGACAAGCTCAGGATCTAAAAAGATCTTGACAAACCTGAACAATGGGCCCTATGACTTTTAATGTGGAGAAAAGCAAAGTTATTCATTTAGGCAGGAAAAATCAAAGGTATAAGTACAGATTAGGTGAGATCTGGCTCAAAAACAGTAACCTTGGGACCTTGGAGTCCTAGTGGATGATCACTTGAATATGAGCCAGCAGTATGCAGCAGCAGCCAAAAAAGCCAAAAAAGCTAATACAATTCTGGGTTATATAAACAGAGGCATAGAATCAAGATCATGCGAAGTATAAGTACCCCTTTATAAAATGGTAGTAAGACCACATCTGGAATACTGCAATCAATTTTGGTCACCATAGTACAAAAAAGATGTTGAAACTTTGGAAAAAGTTCAGAGAAGAGCAACTAAAATGATCAAAGGCCTGGAGACTAAAACATACGAAGAAAGGCTGCAGGACTTGGGTTTGGCTAGATTCAACCCGTCCAAGACCGAGTGGCTGTGGTTTCTGGCGTCACGACATAGCCAGTTGGCTCCATCCCTGGCTATCGGGGGTGAGTCATTAGCCCCCGCGGAGAGGACCCGCAACCTGGGCATCCTCCCGGATACTCGGCTGTCTTTAGACGGCCATATGACAGCCGTGGCCAGGGGGGCTTTTCATCAGGTTCACCTGATACGCCAGTTGCGCCCCTTTCTGGATCGTGACGCTCTACGCACGGTCACTCAAACCCTCGTTGTTTCCCGCCTGGACTATTGCAATGCTCTCTACATGGGGCTCCCCTTGAAGTGCACCTGGAGGCTCCAGCTAGTTCAGAATGCGGCCGCGCGGGGGATCCTGGGGGCCTCTAGATACTCCCATGTAACACCTCTCCTGCGCGAGCTGCACTGGCTGCCTGTGGCCTTCCGGGTGCGCTTCAAGGTGTTAGTAACAACCTTTAAAGCGCTCCATGGCAATGGACCTAGGTATTTACAAGACCGCCTCCTACCAAACACCTCCCTTCGACCAGTCCGCTCCCACAGAGAGGGCCTCCTTAGGGTGCCGTCGGTCAGTCAATGCCGGCTGGCGACCCCCAGGGGGAGAGCCTTCTCTGTGGCAGCTCCTGCCCTCTGGAATGACCTGCCCCACGACCTACGTACAGTTGCGGACCTGCGCCTTTTTCGCCGAGCCCTGAAGGCCCATCTATTCCGTGAGGCCGGCCTGGCGTAGTTTGATTATGTTTTAGTGGGGGTTTAGTATGGGGTATTTTAGAGCAGGCCTGTTATTTAATTTGATTTTAGAACAGAAACTTGCGTATATTTATTGTGGTTTTTATTATCGCCTGTTCACTGCCCTGAGTCCCGTAAGGGAGATAGGGCTGTATATAAATTCAATAAATAATAATAATAATAATAATAAAGAAAAGAAGAAACAGGGGTGACATGATAGCAGCATTCCAGTATTTGAGGGGTTGCCACAAAGAAGAGGGCATCGGGACAAGAAACAATGATTGGAAACTGACCAAAGAAAGAAGCAACCTGGAATTAAGGAGAAACTTCCTAACAGTGAGGACAACTTGCATTCAGAAATCGTGGGCACTCTATCACTGGAGGTTTTTAAGAAGAGACTAAACAGTCATTTGTCTGAAATGCTATAGGTTCTCCTGCTTGAGCAGGGGGCTGGACTAGAGGTTCTCCAAGGTCCCTTCCAGCTTCTATTCTATTCTATTCTATTCTATTCTATTCTATTCTATTCTATTCTATTCTATTCTATTCTATTCTAATAATAATAATAATAATAATAATAATAATAATAATAATAATAATAATAATAATAATAATAATAATAATAGTAAAGTTGGAAGGGACCTTGGAGGTCATCTAGTCCAACCCCCTGCTCAGGCAGGAAACCCTATACCATTTCGGACAAATGGCTGTCCAGTCTCTTCTTAAAAATTTCCAGTGATGGAGCATTCACTGCTTCTGGAGGCAGGTTGTTCCATTAGTTAATTGTTCTATCTGTCAGGAAGTTTCTCCTTAGTTCTAGGTTGCTTCTCTCCTTGATTAGTTTCCACCCGTTGCTTCTTGTCCTGCTTTCAGGCGCCTTGGAAAATAGCTTGACTCCCTCTTCTTTGTAGCAGCCCCTGAGATATTGGAACACTGCTATCATGTCCCCCCTCATCCTTCTCTTCATTAAACTAGACATACCCAATTCCAGCAGCCTTTCCTTATATGCTTTAGCCTCTAGTCCCCTAATCATCTTTGCTGTTCTTCTCTGTACTCTTTCTAGAGTCTCAACATCTTTTTTACATCGCGGTGACCAAAACTGGATACAGTATTCCAAGTGTGGCCTTACCAAGGCATTGTAAAGTGGTATTAACACTTCACGTGATCTTGATTCTATCCCTCTGTTAATGCAGCCTAGCACCGTGTTGGCCTTTTTGGCAGCTGCAGCACACTGCTGGCTCATATTTAGGTGATTGTCCACTAGGACTCCGAGATCCCTCTCAGTTACTACTATTGAGCAAGGTACCCCCTATACTATACCTGCGCATTTGGTTTTTCTTGCCTAAATGTAGAACCTTGCTTTTTTCACCATTGAATTTCATTTTGTTAGATAGTGCCCAGTGTTCAAGTCTGTCCAGATCCTTCTGTATCTTAAGCCTTTCTTCTGGAGTGTTGGCTATTCCTGCCAGCTTGGTGTCGTCTGCAAATTTGATGAGTTCCCCATCTATCCCCTCGTCCAAATCGTTGATGAAGATGTTGAAGAGCACTGGGCCCAGAACAGAGCCCTGGGGCACCCCACTACACACTTCCCTCCATGTAGATGTGGTTCCATTGAGGACCACACGCTGAGTACGACCGGTCAGCCAGCTACGGATCCATCTGGTGGTGATGCTGTCTACCCCACATTTTTCTATCTTGTCAAGTAGTAGGTTGTGATCTACTTTATCAAATGCCTTACTGAAGTCCAAGTAAATTATGTCCACAGCATTCCTCTGATCCACTAATTTTGTCACTTGGTCAAAGAATGCAATAAGGTTTGTCTGGCATGATCTATTTTTGACAAACCCATGTTGGCTTTTAGTAATGACTTTGTTTGCCTCTAAGTGTTCGCTGATTCGTTGTTTGATTATCTTTTCCAGGATCTTCCCAGGTATTGAAGTCAGGCTGATAGGTCTGTAATTTCCTGGGTCCATTTTTTTTCCTTTTTTGAAGATGGGAACTACATCAGCTCTTTTCCAGTCCTCTGGTAGTTCCCCTGTGCTTCTATTCTATTCTATTCTATTCTATTCTATTCTATTCTATTCTATTCTATTCTATTCTATTCTATTCTAGGCTGGGATGGGCTAGTCTAGTCTAGTCTAGTCTAGTCTAGTCTAGTCTAGGCTAGGCTAGGCTAGGCTAGGCTAGGCTAGGCTAGGCTAGGCTAGGCTAGGCTAGGCTAGGCTAGGCTAGTCCAGTCCAGTCCAGTCCAGTCTCAAGATAGCTATCTAGCACCTGTATACAGACTCCCTTGATTCAGATAGAAAAGAAAGAGAACTCATTGCCATCAGTATACTGGTGATACCGAACACCAAAATGATGACAACCTCAGTGCTTCATGTTGACACTGAATAGCAGAAAAGAAAAGAATAGGTCTACAGGAGATACCATAATACAAGTCCATAGGGCCAAACAGAAATTTCCTAATTGTTACTTTTGCTAATAATGCCACACATAGAATAGAACTGGAACACAAAGCCTCCTGTTTCTAACCCACTGGGCCCCTCCAGCATGATCACTGCTGAGAAAAGCAGACGAGTCAATACAATAGGATTTCCCATATGCCTCTCCTGTTGAAAGTCATCATAGCAGGGCAACCATGACTGCTGTCTCTGTCCTGTTCAAAGCCTAAGCTCCATTACCTTATTTATAAATTAGTGAAAGCAGTAGCTAAGAAAGCTAAGAAAGAGATAACATAGAGACAGAGGGTGGTAAATTAGGCAGAGTTATGCATGCAGTTAATCATTGTTTATTGCTATTGTTTAATTGTTGAAAGCCATAAAATATAATGGTTGAAGAACGGCAAAACAAAAATGCTTGTGATAGTCTAGAGCTAATGAAGTCCAGAAGAACTAGTCCCAGGGAAAGTCAAAGAGCAGAATGCAAAATAAGGAGTTGGGAGAATGAAAGAACATGAAACCAAAACAGCACAGGGTTTTTTTTTGTCTAAACCAGGAGCAAGGTCTGGTGGATGCTGCTATATAGCCAGCATTGCTAGTTTTGACCAATTAGAGGAGTTTAAAGCCTTTTATCTGAGAGATTCAGACAGATCTCCACTATTCAGTGTTTAAACTGGCATTGTATTTGTGGGGTTGGCACCCACCCAAGGTTAGTATCTGGTAGAATCAGAGTCAACATCCATCTGCTCCAAGTCTAGATCATTAGTCCCAGGAACTGCCTGACATGCCTATCTGTCTGCTGAGTTCCCAATTATGGGGTGACTATCCATTAGACTAGTCTTCAGCCTTAGAGGAATCTATAACTCTATCCAGGCATGAAGCTAATCTGAAATGGGTCTAGATAATTGGCTTCTTCCTTGCATGCTTATAGCTGGATGGCCACTACCCTCTCCAGCACCTTGTCAGAAATTTTGCAAACTGGGTGGTAGATGTCTAAAACTCAATAGTTCTATTGAATGAATTGCTTTTTAATTTCCCTATGGAAAACAAAGAAAGGGAAGATAAATCAGATTTCTGAGGGTTAAATATTGCAAAGTGTAGGCCCTAACCCCAATATAACCCAAACTTGAATTTATGGTGAGGGCAAGATGTTCCATTTCACTGTGAACATTTCTCTCTTCGAAGGCATCCTCAAATTAAAGTTTGGTTAAAATTAAAGAAATACTGTATAAGAAGAGAGAGTACAAAGAGTCCTTAAAGTTGAGTGTCATCAGGCTGGCAAACTAAACAGGAAGACAATTCATCAATTAAGTCTTCTCCAGTAAGTTGGAAAACACCGTATTTGTATTTTACAGCAATGTTTGTCTGATTTCCAGCTATCCAGATACATTTAAAGTAAATCTTTGTTTTCCTTTATGGTACCATTTCATAGAAACAGTCCTCTTAGCACTCAAATAAATTGAATCTACAGCCTAAAAATGCCCTTAAACTTTTCTGACGGTCATTATATTTCTTAGAAAGTGTTTATTAAGGGACTTGATTGGACTAGAACATTTAGAGGTCCAATTTAAAAAAAAAACAGCCAGTGAGGGGCTGGCAAATGTTTCTAGTTCTCTACTCAAAGTAGTTTGTACATTTTAGACATTTTGACTTGTATAAGATCTGGGGTTTCCCTAAGGGAGCAAAATAGTTCAAGTCCTGAGGCTACTATATTCCAGAGGCTTTGAAAACAGAATAGACCAAGCTAGACTAGACTAAGGGAGAAGACCCAATCAGCATGTTTACCTTGAAAGCAAGAAATCCTAGTATTAAGTTACCGAAAAGAAACATGATCCAGAAATGAAAATTCTCCCCTTCCCAAAAAAGAGGTAAATAAACCTGGTCTATCTGCATTAGTGTATTCTCACTTAACTTAAAACGTGACTTACTTAATATGGCCCTCCAATTTTGAAGCTATCATTTTTGGAGGAGGGGGGAAGAAGGAGCCCATCTTTGTTTCAGAGAAAGGCATTTATGGAGGAAGGGAAGAGGGAACCCTTTGTTCAACCTAGTATTTAAGAAGCCACAGAAGGAACAGCAAATATTCATAGGAGCTGCTTCTCTAAACAGCAAAATGAACCAACATGGCAGGGTCTTCGAAAGAAGGAAGACAAAGATTGCCACTTGAAGTTTCCTGAAGAGGGAAACTTAAGCCAGTGTTTTTCAACCTGGCAACTTTAAGATGCGTGGGTCAGTATGGGAGTTTGAAGTCCACGCATCTTGGAATTGTGAAGGCTGCAAAACATTACTGGCCAGGGAACTCTGGGAGTTGAAATCCCTGTTTCTGAAAGTTACCAAAGTTGAAACACCCTATCTTGAGCTGTCTTCCCTCTTCTCTTCCTCCATAAATGCCTTTCTCTGAAACAAAGATGGGCTCCTTCTTCCCCCTCCTCCAAAAATGATAGCTTCAAAATTGGAGGGCCATATTAAATAAGTCACGTTTTAAGTTAAGTGAGAATACACTAATACACTCATTGGTACCCAGTTGATGGCCAGCTGAAATGTATTTCTTGGAGGCTCCTGACTCAATAGAGACAGCAACTGACCCGGGACTCTCTGAACCTCGGTGAAAGGCAAATAAATGGAAAGAGGTCCCCTGAGCAGAGTTAATTATGGGTGCCGACTGAAAGGCAAGGTCACAGGAGCCTGCAATCACAAGGATAAAAGAAGAGCCAACCTCCGGCTTCGTCGCGGTAGAGGGACATGCAGCAGTTGCCAGTCACCTAGCAACAAGTCTCCTTCCCCTGCTGCGCTGTTTAATTCCTAGATCTCCTCCTCCGGATGTTGGCCTCTTTTCCTGACACAATGCATTATGCTGCTGGCTTGCAGGAAACAGAAATCCACTGTACGCAGCCCTCCCCTCCTATTGACCGCTTACTCCTTTTCTTTGGAAACCACAAAAGAGCCTCGCACGAAGCTCTGAAAGGGAGAAAGAAAAGCACGCCAGAGAAAACATTTGTTTCTAATTGAGATTGAATGAAAAGGATGTTCTTTTTAAAATTTTGCCTTATTGAGGCCACATTCTGTCCCCTCCTCTCAGCACACATCGCCCCGTACTGAAGCATGTTAAACACTGGAAACACAACTGGACACTTTCACTTTCCATTGCAACATATAACAGCTAATATGTATATATGCACGCGCACATGCATATATACACATCTATGCACACATGCTCTTTTCATTGTAGCGTGGCTAAAGCTTCCTCTACAGACAGTTAAAAACTGTTCTGTGTTTCAGAATATACCTAAGTCATTTGTGTGGTGGGTTTAAATATGTCTTGATGTTAACTTACATTTTCTCAACCTTTGAACCCAACTCCTCCAGGCCAGAGGGCCAAGTGGGTTTCCAAGAGTAGCATAAATATCTCTCAGCTTTCAATGATCTTGCAGGCCCTTTTTTCACCCAAGAAAATGTTCTGCAACGCTCCAGTTGTTTCCTGGTTTGTTTACAGTGCATCATTTTTCACAGATGCTCAAAAATACAGCACTTCCCTATTGCATTTTGTGATTCTGGGCATATAGCAGAGTGGAATGAACTGTAACAAGTGAAAATGCAAGGGACAAGCAATGACATTTTAAATGTTCCCCTTTATTACTGAAGAAAAAAAAGAAAAAAGGCAAAAAAATCTTTTCTGAGTTGAAAACTAGGAGTCAACTCCCTGATGTGCCTTTTTCTATTTATACTGTTCAGAAATGATACTTTTCACCCATGGCCTAAAATGCTACACTTATCCTGCCTCTTTGGCATTATAGCCCCCTCTTATGACAAATATCTAGATGAGGATTCTAACAGGAAATGAACTATTAAATGTGTACAGAAAAGATACTTGTCCAGCCACCCAAGTGAAAATGACCATGATTGGGAATGGAGAGGAGAGATGAACAAGATCTGGATCATTCATGGTGTTAACATTTTTCTCACCAAATAGATCAATTGTTTTGTCTGTGCCTTTGGGTCAGTTCTGACTCCTGAGGGGCACCTGTACTAACCCCTGTAGTTTTATTGTGGTTTGTCATTGCCTCAAGGTCTCCTAGTTTCTATCCTGTTACCTTCATCACTTTACCAAACTGGTTCAGTACCGTTTCACCAAAATTATCCACCATCAGGGAGAACAATAATTTCTGCTTGTCTCATATTTTGGTAACAAACTAATCTGGTATAATGTTGCTCACTTGTAATGGTGTGTGAGAACTTACTTTCACGCTCTCTACTTTTCCTTATGCCAGCCTTAAGAAAAATAAACAAAACTGCCATCATAAAATATTATGATACATTACTACAATGCTAATACTCATGTGGCTCCTGGGAGGGGGTTGCAACTCCCTGTGAACTGTTTCGTTCTGATTTTCAAATGTGCTAGTTAATAACAATTATTTGTTCACAGAATTAAACATTTATAAACCTTAAATGATAAGTCCTCTGCTTTATAGTTGGCAGATTTGTATTTACCAAGATTTACAGTCTCTTGAAGCCCTACAATTCAAATTCTTATGATCTATACAGCAAGAACCTCAAAATGCGTCTACCTTTGTGGCTTTTGACATTTGGACTAGTTTCTCTTGTGCTTATATAAAGTTATGCCACGTACAATTCTGATCCAAACTGATTTTTAATGAGAGATTTTTTTGCCTCCTTGACCCTACTGGATAGTAATCAATCATCTTGGGAAAAAGGAATTGAATTAGACCTCAGAAAGTATGGTTTATTAACCCAATACATGGTTTCATTGCGATTTGAGGGAACATGTTCTGCTGTGCTGCCTTTTATGTTGTTGCTTAAAATTCATACTCTGTTAATGGTAATTGCTCTGACATGTCAGA
Source organism: Protobothrops mucrosquamatus (assembly GCF_001527695.2). Taxonomy (NCBI): domain Eukaryota; kingdom Metazoa; phylum Chordata; class Lepidosauria; order Squamata; family Viperidae; genus Protobothrops; species Protobothrops mucrosquamatus. The sequence continues at coordinate 15,304 of NW_015390016.1, forward strand.
GGAGGAGAAAGTGCAGTAGTGAATTAATAGTCCAGGGTTTCCAACTGGCCCAATAGAACATGCACTCTTCCTGAATCACTGAAAAGACTAATTAATTTAGCACAGATTGGGAATATTGCTTTCTTATTATTTTTACCTTTTATTTTGTATCTGTACACAAGCAGTCCTCAACTTACATCCATTCGTTTGGTGACTGTTCAAAGTTACAGTGGCACTGAAAAAGGTGACTTACGACCTGTTGCAGCATCCCCATATCACATGATCAAAATATGAGCACTTGGCAACTGGCATGTATTTATGATGGTTGCAGGATCCAGGGGTCATGTGATCTTCATCTGCAACCTTCCCAGCCAGCTTCTGCCAAACAAAGTCAATGCGAGAAACCAGAAAAACAATGTTTAGCCATCAGAATATTATAACATATAATATAGAATATTATAACATATAATATTATAACATAAAGCAGATCACTGATATTTTTTCTTCTAATTTTATTATCTATCTGTATAGCAGAAAGCTGATTATTAAGGGGGATACAGTACATGAGGAGAGAAAAGCTTCATTTCTGCCTAAATTACATCTTGAAGAAGGCAAGAGAGAGCAGGAATTTTTCTTTGCTTTTAAACAGAGATGCATTGAACTACATAAAAAAGAGATTAGGTAGCAAACAAACAAAGAGACAGCTCTAATGGCTAAAACAGCTCATAGGATCACAGAGACGAAGTAATTCCCAGCAATGTATGATGCTAAACATTGCTAACAAGAACCCTCATGTTCATGAAACATCACCCATCCAGGTAACCAAATGGTGCTAAAAAACCTTCTGTTGTGTGGTTTTTT
>NW_015390016.1:16824-18492 GCF_001527695.2 Protobothrops mucrosquamatus
TACATAAAAAAGAGATTAGGTAGCAAACAAACAAAGAGACAGCTCTAATGGCTAAAACAGCTCATAGGATCACAGAGACGAAGTAATTCCCAGCAATGTATGATGCTAAACATTGCTAACAAGAACCCTCATGTTCATGAAACATCACCCATCCAGGTAACCAAATGGTGCTAAAAAACCTTCTGTTGTGTGGTTTTTTAAAAAAAAGCTAAGTCATGGCTGCCCAAAATTCTATAGCATCTATTTGGCTATTATACCTAAATCATAGATAAATTCCCACAACACCTGGAGAAAGTGAATTTAATACAAACTTGTAAGATATAATTAGTATATCTTTGACTTCTGCTGAAAACTGTTGAAGATGCTTTTAAAGTAAAAGGCATTGCTTTTTCCACAAACTTCCTTTATAGCACATTATTAATATGCTATAAATTCCATTGGTAAAGAGATAAAAGAATAGCATAACAGAACATGTATCACCATGTTTCCCAACTTACAAGGGCAAATTGGTTTCTGAACTGTTGTATTTCACCTCCAGAAAAATAATCCAACATACTTAGTATCCGCATTCCCACTGTTGTCATATAAGAAATAAAGCAACATTTGTAATTATACATATCTGATTGTAAACCCCACAGGGTCTATAGATATGCATAGGATTGCAGTATAACCAAGAATTAACCTAGATAGTGATTTTCCTTCTTTGTGCAGTAGCTTGTTCAATCCATATTAATTACGCCTAGTATATATTACACTAGGTAGATTCAGACGAAGAAAATTTTTGGGGGCCAATTAAAAGCCCTTAATCTCAATGCACTTTCTGTTAAGTGAGCCATAATATATGTAGAAGGCCAAGAAATGCTGATAAAGAGAAAGCAAAAGGAAGCAACTCCCTAGAAATAAGCTATGCGATGAAGTATTCCTCTTTATTTTTCCAACCTCTTTTATCTTTGAAATCCTGACGTATTATCTGATATTTACATCCTAATGGCTTGTCTTCACTAGTCACATGATGTGTTATATCCAATGAAATACCTAGGTGGTCTGTTCAATCATATTTATATTCTAATTTGCATAGGTCTATAAAGAGAGATCGTAATTCCACTCTTCTTTGCCTCCAGTGCTATCTACAAAGCAATATGTAATTCAGTGTAAGGTGTCCTGATTTCTGTTTCAAATGTGCCCCTAAAATATTCTTATACACCAATATTTGACAAAAAGGCCATCACGGTCCGCACGGAAGAAATTCTCTGTCATCTTCTGCTCTTATAAACTGGCCATGATTTTTGTCTGAGTGGTAAAATAGGAAACACCATTGATTGAAATGTGCTCCATGGGTTCCTTCTGAATGCTGCAAGGCACAGCCACTCTCTGATTGCACTTTCATTTCCTTGGTTTAGGGTTAATGGTAAGGTTAAAAAAGAAACTAAAGAGCCCAGCCGATAGAACACTGGGACATAGGAAGGTGGCTAATCAGTAAGAATCACGTAGAATGATGAAGGGAAGTTCTGCCAATATGCCTGCAAAAGTGTTTCTGCTTCACCCTGCAGCTTCATTCTGAACACTGATTGCCAGCCAATTTCGGTTTAAACCCAAGAATGTCAATCTTCCAAAATATGAATATTATCATGAAAATAAATAAAATTGACCTGTCGATTGAGAAAGAGC
>NW_015390016.1:22261-24162 GCF_001527695.2 Protobothrops mucrosquamatus
TGTCAAGAGATATACCCTAAAAGAAATCAAGATGAAAAAAAAAAGTTTCTAAATGAGCCATTCAGCCTTGAAGGCAAACAGCTGGCAACATCTCAATTTCTGAAAAAAAAAATAGGAAACCCAGGTGTGCCCTTTGAAGTTCCTTTCTTACTGACTGATATCAAAAGGGAAGAGCATATGAATGTACATCAGCACATATCGGTCTCTGCAAAATTATAACTATGTCCCCATTTTTCATGAGTTCTAGCTGTTATTTGCTGATGATCAGTGCAAGTATGTGGATGGGATGAGCTGACAGAATATTGATTTTGTGTCAAAAATAATACCTGTGATGAGGGTGGAGAAACAATTAAACCAACTACACAACCAGCTTTTGGATTTCTGTGTGTCTCTTCATAAATCATTTGGGACTTACAGATTTTAGAGGCCATATTCTACTGTGATAGTTATGTTCAGACAAGATTATCTATTTGACATCCTAATAAATATTAAACTCTATAGAGTTTAAATACTATTAAATACTATGGAACAAATGTCTTGAACTGTATTTAAGGCTATTTATTTTCCTTGCAGTGCCTTTTTTCTTTAAGTGGTTCTCATGCTGATTAAAATTTGGTAGAACATCTAGAGATACCAAGTCATTGTTATTGGCATTATCAAACTGGATTTCACAAGATTCCAAAAGAAGAATTACAATTCTGTAACCAGAATGCATTATTTGCTAGTGTGTGTGTGTGTGTATATAATATTAATAGTTTTATTAATAGCTAGTATGAGTAGGTTGTCCCCAGTTTTCCTAAAAATAGAAGTTGTAATTTAAATTTTCATTCATGGAGTTTTGGTATTTGTGCTAGTCCTCTAAATAGAATACACTGTGAACCCATCTTTGTACTTTTTATACTGTAGAAGGAGTTATTGTTGCCTTCTTGATTGCTTAGTCTAATTTACAGCTCTTTTATTTCCTGGATGTCTTTCATTTAAGTTCTAAAGTTAACGATCTTGATGCTGCTTTAGTTTCTTACTCCAGATAAGGTCCCATTGGGGCTATTACTTACTGTAGCCTCAAAATTTGGTTTATATATACTTAGCTCCAGTGCTTTTTTTCTAAAAAAAAAAAAAGTTGCCGGAACTCACACATGTCATACAACCCACTTTGCGTACCCTACAAGGTGCCATCCAAAAACGGTGCTGGAACTCCGTTCTGGGTGTTCTATGACAAAAAAAGCCCTGCTTAGCTCTGTCACATATTGAATATCTAGAAATATGACAGTGGAAATCCCTGAGAAAGCTTTTTTCCCTTAGGGCAATGGTGGTGAACCTATGGTACGGGTGCCAGAGGCGGCAATCAGAGCCCTCTCTGTGGGCACGCGCACCGTCGCCCCAGTCCTAGGCCTTCAGCTGGGTTTTATAAAACCTTTTCGCTTTAGGCCTCCGCCGTGTGCAAAAAAAAAAGGTTCAGTTAATCAGTCAATTTCAACTTCTTGCGGGGGAAAAAAAAGATCTTGCAAAGTTCGAATTGATTGATTGAACTTTTTAGTCCCACCCAGTCTGCCATTACCACTGCAGCCACGCCCACCCAATGGGTCATACCCACCCAATTGGCCACACCCAGCCAATGGGCCACACTTAGCCAATGGCCACACCCACCCGGCACCCGACGATGCATAAGTGGGTTTTTAGTTTAGTTTATTTAGTTTATTTAAATTTCTACCCCGCCCTTCTCCAAACGGACTCAGGGCGGCTTACAGCCATTTAAAACAAGTACGTAATACAAAAATACTAAATTTAAAATGTAATTAAAATAGAATATTAATTATTGGCCTTTTCTTGTTAAAATTATTTTAAAACCAAATTAAGATAACCCTTAGGCCAGTCCTGCTAGCTTAAATAGCCATGTCTTG
>NW_015390016.1:24895-28735 GCF_001527695.2 Protobothrops mucrosquamatus
GGTCTTCTAGTGTCAGCCGTGGATCCAGGAGGACACCCAGATTGCGTACCCTCTCCGAGGGAGCCAAAGTTTCGCCCCCTATAGTCAGCGACGGAGTCAGCTGACTATGCCGGGAGGCCGGCAACCACAGCCACTCAGTCTTGGAAGGGTTGAGCCTGAGTCTGTTTCTCCCCATCCAGACCCGTACGGCCTCCAGGCAACGGGCCATCACGTCAAGGGCATCGTTGGGGTGGCCTGGGGTGGAAATGTACAGCTGAGTATCATCAGCGTACTGATGGAAATCCACCCCAAAGCCATGGATGATCTCACCCAGCGGCTTCACATAAATATTGAACAGTAGGGGGGAGAGGACCGACCCTTGTGGCACCCCACAAGTTAGGGGCCTTGGGGTCGACCTCTGTCCCCCCGCCAATACAGACTGCGTACGGTCGGTGAGGAAGAAGGAGAACCACCGCATAACGGTGCCTCCCACTCCCAATTCCACCAGGCACCGCAGCATGATACCGTGGTCCACAGTATCAAAAGCAGCTGAGAGGTCCAAAAGAACTAGGACAGAGGAATAACCCCTGTCCCGGGCCCTCCAGAGATCATTCACCAGTGTGACCAATGCCGTTTCCGTGCTGTATCCCGGCCTGAAGCCCGACTTGGGTTGTAGTTTGGGCACTCAGTCTCTAAAAGGTTTGCCATCCCTTAGGGATATGAAAAATATTTTGACCTAGAAATGGCCATTTTCCTGTGGCTTGTGATAGGAATTTTTTTTTCAAACTGGTGGGAGTGAAATGTTGAAAGGAAAGAAGAAATTATAAGCACAGGACTAAACGAAGAAGACTGATAGCAGATGCTTAAATACCAAATCTGCCTGACAAGTCTTTTTTTTTAATCTTCACTATGGGGAACATAGAGTTTGCATGGCTGGATGAGTGGGTTACTTGTGTCTTTTGCTATACTTTGCAGACTGGCAATGGACACAGATTGCTAATGTTGTCAAACTTATAATCTTGTAAAGATTTCTGTTAGAATGTTGGCTTACTTAGGTTATTAAGATTTGGTTGCAAATGCACTTTGCACACTATTATGTCTAGTCAATGTTTATCTTTCAGCAGCATTTAAAAATAAAAAATTATGCATGATTTCTAAACCTTTGCTGTCTACCTGATTTTGTAAAGCCAGTGGACTGTCAAAATAATAGCCCAGAAGATTTTTTTTTAAGTCAAATTATTAAGAAAACATAATAGGAATCAAAGTATGATTTGTCTCTTTGGTTTGAAATTACAGCCAGTTCTTTGTCTTCAGATGCCTGTGCTCTAAATTGGGAACACGGACATTGGTTCCTAATCATAATGACACCAAAATCCTCAAATGTCATTATAAGCACCACTCATTTTCACACCACCCATTTTCACTAGCCTTGTAAAATTACACGCCAGTGCATAAGGGGCAAAGTTTTCATTGCAAGATTCCAATACGTATTTTGTGATTTGTGTTGCCTCTCCCTCTAGCACCTTTGATTGGAAGATAAACTAATTAAAAGAAATGCAGTATTAAAGAGATATGTTGATTTCTTTGTCCCATAATCTGTTGGCTAATTGGATCATATTTTGTTGTCTTGAAAATAGACCAGTTCATGGAAGTGATTTTAATGTCCCTTCTCTCCAGATGTGAAAAAATGTGAAGTTATAATATGGCGATATAAAATTTATTTCAATTTAAATTGTTTTATACTATAACATTTTCTAAAAATTCATGTTTTAAAATGTTGAAAACAATATTTTGCTTATATGTAAAACATATAACAATGTAACAATATAATCTTATATATAGCAATAAAACAAAGGGAAACAATTTTGCCTTTATTAACTATAAAAACTTTACCAAAACTGCTTTTATATTTCTGGTGTCATTATAGAAACAAACAGCTCATTCTTTTATCAACATCAGCAAACCTGTTGAAAAGGCTAATGTGCAAATTTAAAAGCTTACCCTATATGCCCCACAATAAAACACATTACACACTTAAACAAATAGAACAGATGCCTTTAACCTTTTAAATAAGAGCTGTTTATAAACTGAAAAAGAATCTAATGAAAACATGTCAACATGGCTAAAAATATTTATATTCACTTTTTTCCATTATTTTTTCTTGTTTTATGTAGAATATTACAACGCAATTAAGGATACATTCAGAAAAGTGAAAATGACTTTCTGTTTTCTGAGGCAGATTGAAAACCTTTTAGAGTGGATTGCTCAGAAGATCCAAAAGCAAAGGGAAAATTAAAATCTTCTTTCCCATCTTGAAAAACCTGAGCAGAAGGAAGTGTTGGAAATGCAAATGTAAATGAGTCTTCATTATCCATTTTTCCAAAGAAATCTCCTTGAACAGAATAATATTCTGAATTAGCATTTGATACAGTATATACAGTATCAATAACATATGAATATTGATTATAAGCCATTATTAAAATAAAAAATAAAAGAGGACACCATTGTTAATCATAACATTGGATTTGAAATTCTCCAGAATATATAAATTGAGAAGATGGCATTAGCTCCTGGATGGAGTTCTTTTTAAAATATTTTTGTTAAAAGAGTAAAGTCATAGTCTGGCTCTCAATATAAATGCCTTTCAGTAATTTATGAATAGACAACAGCTAGTCACAACATATTTCTACTATGAAAACTTACCAATATCTTTGTGTGGAGAAATTGGATTTATATTTCCAGTAGAGCAGCTTTCACCTGACTAAAAGACCAAGTGAATTCATTAGAAAATGGCACAGTAGGTATATGTATGGGCAAATAGGATAAGAAATGAGATAAGAGCATACCCAGTGGCACACTCAATAATACTAAGGAAGAACTCATTAGCTTTATTCATGGGGGGGGGGGGGGTCACAGCATCAATCACAGAACCTCTGCAACAGGCCTTGTTGTTTTTAAATGTGTTTAATACCTCTCTAACAAATTAAATATGATCAACACAGCTTGTGGAAGCAAATCCATAGTTAATTATGTGGGGTTATTTTTCTGACCTGAATTATTCAGCTTAATTAGTGGTCCCATACTCCAATTTCTTTCTAAGCATGTCCTATGCACCAGGAATAATTATTTGCATTTCCATCCTATCCTTTGTTTTCTCATATTTTTCCTAATTGATTGATTGATTGATTATTATTCCATCAAGTTACTATGTAACCACTTAGTGACCACTTATATAGACTTTCTCCATGACAGGTCATCTTTCAGATCATCCAACAGTGCACTCTGGAGAAGGCTATTCAGATGTTTTAGGGATTTCTTGACTTCTTTACCAGGACTCCAGATCACAAAAATGGCATTCAAATACCAGAGCCAGATGGATGGCTTTAAGGGTTCAATATCCCATGCCCTTTGAATTTCTTCATGTAGAAATTGGCTATGCCTAGGCTAAATTGGTTCCCCATGGCAATTCCCACATTTTGCTCATAAAATTCATTGTTGTATTGTATGTAACTGGACATGAAGCAATGATGGAAGAGGTTTGTGGTATCTTCAGAAAATACTCTCTTAATATATAGCAATGTCTTCTTGAATTATGCTGATAAATTGATTAGTTTGATGTGGTCTCCTTGATCTTTGGTGAAGAATGAGACCACATCAAAACCAATCAATCTATCACCAGAACTGAGTGTACTGAGTTTCTCAACTGAGTTGAATCTTTGTAACTGCACATTGAACAGAACACAATAACAGGATATAAAGAAAGGCAAATGAAGAACATGAGCATAACATAAACAGTAATGCTAACTTGCATATATAATCAAGTATAAATAGGATAATGTACCATCTGTCTATGGAGATTCT
>NW_015390016.1:28795-39869 GCF_001527695.2 Protobothrops mucrosquamatus
GGTGTGGAGCCTTCTTGGAACTGCTGAAAGGACTGTGTTGTAGACTGGAGATAGATGATGTCATATCCCTCCCCTTCTATTGAGGGAGGGCTGTTCAATTTGATGGCCTCTTTAACCCCTCTTTCAAACCAGCGGTCCTCTCTGTCCAAAATGTGGATTTTGCTGACTTCAAAAGAGTGGCCTTTGTCTTTTAAATGCAAATGGACTGCTGAATCTTGTCCTGATGGTTTTTGTCTCCTATGTTGTACCACGCATTTATGAAGTGGCTGTTTAGTTTCTCCAATGTACAGATCTGCACATGTCTCATTGCATTGTACTGCATTGTACTGCAACTCTGTGGACAGATACATCAAATTCACACGGGAAGATGTTAAAGAAAATAGTCTAGCCTTCCTGGACTGTGCAATACACATTAAGGAAGATAGAAGCCTTAACATTGGAGTTTACAGAAAACTGCCACACACAGATCAATATTTACATTTTGATTCTCACCCCACTGGAGCACAAAATGGGAGTTATTGGAACCCTACACCACCAAGCTGAAGGCCGGCCCACCAGCAAAGATGGGAAAGAAAAAAAACCTAAAACACATCAAGGAGGCCCTCAGAATGTGTAGCTGTCCCAAATGGGCCTTCATCAAAGCCCCCAAAAGACCCTGCAGGAGCTCCTCCATAACAGAAAAGAACAATAAATGAAACAATGTTGTTATTCCATACATTGCAGGAATATTTGAAAAGTTCAGGAAAGTCTTCAGCCAACACAACATATGTGCTCACTTTAAACCCAAGAATACACTAAAGCAAAAGCTTGTCCATCCCAAGGATAAAACACCCAGACACAAACTAACATACTGTATATGCAGTACAATGCAGTGAGACATGTGCAGATCTGTACATTGGGGAAACAAAACAACTACTTCATAAATGCATGGCATAATATAGGAGAACCATCTGCATTTAAAAGATAAAGGCCACTCTTTCGAATACAGCAAAGTCCACATTTTGGACAGAGAGGACCGCTGTTTGAAAGAGGGTCAAAAAGGCCATTATGTGAAAACTGAACTGCCCTCAATAGAGGGGGAGGAATATGACATTATCTCCAATCTACAAGGTGTCCTTTCAGCAGTTCCAAGAAGATTCCACACCCACTTGCACCACTCAGGTGACCTTGAAGACATAGATAAATCTCCAAGTGTCTTCAACAATTCTCTAAAAGAATGCAAATTACCAGCTGTCTGTAAGGGATATAAATCCTTCCATTCTCCACTATCCAGTCAGAGTTGAAGAAGCTTCTTGGATGAGAAGCGAAGAAAAACAAGAAAGGATAATGTACCATCCAGTAAGGGATAATGTACCATCCAGTAAGGAGCAATGTGGAATGATGATCTGAAATGTGGCAGAAGGGAACTATAGTGGCAAGACCAAAGTCACATCATGGTCTATATGCATCAACCAGGCCTTTTTCTCTCTGTTCCTTGACTTTGGCACCTCTTTATTGGTTTTCTTCCACTTAACTCTAGGTCCTGATCATGATTATTCTTCCCTCTTTTATTCAAGAGTAGTCAAGTTAGGATTTCAATCTGAATATTGTCAATTCTAATCTAAATCTTTAACAAAAACACAAAGTTTCCCTGGTGAATGGGTTAATCACCCTAAAAAAAAGAGCTAAGTACACTAAACATTTATTATTACCTGATCTAATGAACTCTCAGTTCCAAATGCAGAAAAATCAAAAAAAGTAAATGCAGGCGACTGTGTCTTTGAAGTAAATCCAGCAAGAAAAGAAAAAGCAGGTGACTTGGCCAGTAATCCTTCACTTTCTGGTGGAAATCTAGTACAATGAAAGAGAAGAAGATATAAATATTAAGTGGGACTTAAAAATCATTCTTTAGAAGGATCCTGAAGAAAAGCAAAATTTGAATTTGAACAATGCTTACAGTTCAAATGGAGTTCTCATCCCACCAGACTCAGGTGTCTTTGGAAGTATGTTAGGCTCTGGAGTTATTAGCCGTGGAGTTGCTGCAGTATCTTCATCTCTTGTTGAAGAATAACATCCAGCAGGTTTAGTATAAATTTCTGTCTGCCTATCCTGTTTAAGAAAATGCTGCTATATCATATTTGAGGAAACCACGACTACCACAAATATATTCAGGGCTTTTAAATTTTTTCAACAAACACTTTTGGGGCAATAATATGAAAATTGTAAGATATAAATTTATTTATTTATTTATTTCATAAATGTACTTATTTAATTTATATGCCACCCATCTCGCTACCCAAAACACTATCCAGATTTATAGATCAATATATAAATGATGGAATAAGAACTGAAGTTTGTCTTCAGAGAGAAATCTACCCACATAGATTTGAAGCTGTTAGTCTTCTGTTCAGGAATGTTAGATGAGAGCATTTTTCTCAACCAGCTGCCTTTCAAAAAGGTACAATGTAAGGAATTTAAAGCAGCAAACATCAACTCAACTAACATTAGCATATATCTGGTTTTCAAAATTATTGAAAATCATTTAATAGAACAATATAACAAGACGTTAAACTAACTTGAGATATAACTGCAGAATCCATTGATTTGTTTTCCTTTTGTTTGTAGTCAGCCTTTTTTCCTACCACAGAAAATTATATTTTATAAAAATCAAGATGGTATATATACTGATTATACTAGTACATTATTGGAGAAGAGAAATGCATGCTGCTATATTCCAGTCACATAGCTGTATATCAGCTTTTAGCATCAATGTCAGAAAGATTGTAAGATACAGAGAGCAGAATACCAAACAACAATCCATCATTTGATTTATTTCCCTGAAATTGTGGACCCATGAGAAATTCAGCACCTAGAAGGGGTTTCCCAAACAGACAATAAAAAACAAATGTAATGAACTGAGAGGGTGAGAGGCAAAATATTCCAATGGCCAACTTAAGAACTTGGGGATCTGATGTAGGATATAACAAGGTGAAGAGCCAAGCATTGTAGGATCAATTGAGAAGGAAAAAAAGAAGACCTCACTTTACCCAAAGAAGTCATTCATACTTAATTCATTTCTTGCCTCACTCCAATATGTGCAGTGCTGCAACTTACCAATGCAATATAATGGTAAAGGTGCTGGACTGGAACCACTGTGATTCAGGCTTATTTTATCATGGCATTCAGTGGGTAACTCTATGCCAGTCCAGATCTCTCAACCCAATCTCTCATGAAGGGTTGTTGAGGGGATAAAATGAAGGGAGATCCCTAAGTATGTTACCTAAGTATGTTGTCTAATAGCTAAACGATCTAGATATCTGGCCATAGGCTTAGCCATTCTAGTAAATGCTCATATATAATTTAATTTTATTCATAATTTTACTCATCATTCATATTGTGCATTTTTAAAATATTTCACTGTTCTGTTTTTATATTTTGAAACACATTTTATATGCTGTTTTTTAAATTTTCTGCATTAATGCTGTGTTCTGTTACACATATGAAATAAATACAGTAGTGGCCAAAATTGTGGAAACCTTTTGGGAAAAGTGTACAGTAGAAATGCCACCTTTGGTTAAGTTTCCACAAGTTTTTCTTCTAATTTCTTTATAACTGTAGCCTTGTTCACTATTTTACATCGCTTTCTGGGCAACCAGTCAATTCTTTGCACCATTACATTAATTTTATTACGTTTTACAAGCTCACTAAATGAAAGAACACAAAAAAACCTAACCAACTTGACACACTGACAAATGTCCTTTTCTCAGTTTCAACACATGACATCAATTACTGAATCCTACTGTGATCTGATTGGCTCATTACCAAAACAAGATGACACCTGATTGGCTCTCTAAACACTCATGCTCATTGGCTACAATCAGATGAAGGAAAGCCCCTGATATCAACCTAAGCAAGTTGTGCTTCCTTTTTCTGGTTATTTGGCTATAACATTTTATAGAATACAGTACAAATAATTGAACAAACTTTGTTGCATTACATTCTTGATTAAATTATCTTTCCATTGATATATAATTGTATGGTACTACTCCCAAAAAAGTGGTGTTATTAGCCATCAAACCTCAAAAATACACTTTTCCCAAAAGGTTTCCACAATTCTGGCCTCTACTGTAAATAAAAAGTATGCTACCGTGAGCAACCAAAAGAATTATGGGATATAATTCTAGTATAGCAATAGCAATAGGATGCAGTGATTAGGACTCTGCAAATCATTTGAACCAGATCTTCCAGAACATACAGGCTTTGCATCCAAAGCTTTCACAACAGTTGTGTAAACTTGGAAAAAGACAAATTGCTTTAACAATAAAAAAAAGTCATGTATTCCAAAGAACTTATTTCAAAGAATTTGCACAGCCCTAGAATTGGTGCTTGATCAAGCAAGTATAATCCATATTAATGAGATACATCACATCATCTGTGTAATTAATAAACAATAAAATGTGGAAAATTAGGTGTACAAAATAGCAGTTATGAAGGATCCTAACAATGTTTGACTTTGGTTTAACATATTTATTTATTTATACAGGTAGTCTTCGAAGTTACAACAGCACTGAAAAAAGTGACTTATGACTGTTTTTCATACTGACAACCATTGCAGCATCCCCATTGTCATGTGATCAAAACTGGCAACTGACTCATATTTATGATGGTTGCAGTGTCCCAGGGTCATGTGATCACCTTTTGTATTCTTCTTTTTTTTGTAATATATTTTATTGATTTTTTAAAACATAAATCACTTAATAATTGGTGAACAATGTGTTGTCTGGGTTTACATTTGTTAAACAACCACTAACAATTGATTTCTATAATCCATAATCCATATAATGGTTTTAGTTGATTTCCTCTTTTCCCCAAAATGTCCTCTTTTGCAAACATTAAGTTAATACAATTCTTATTGTTTTGATAGATAACAATTAAATATATAGTTTTTCCCAATATTCCTAAAAATAATAATCACATCAATATAATATTTCTTTTCTATCCAATCATTCTTATTGCCTTATCATAGATTCTGTTACAGTCCTTATTTAAAAAGAAATTCTCCCACAAAATTCAAGTATTCTTACTGGTTAAGATTTTTTCAAAAATTAATTACATTTAAAAATTTAAGTCTATTTTTTCCATATGAACCATCTCAGCATTTTTACATTTCTTAAGGAATAGATAAAACAGTAAAAAAAAGAAAGGAGAGCAAGAGTAAAGAAACATAAAAAGTAGTCAAGAACGCCAGCAAGGACTGTGATGTGGATGCTATTGTACATCATCATCATCATCATCATCATCATCATCATCATCATCATCATCATCATCATCATCATAAAGTTGGAAGGGACCTTAGAGGTCATCTAGTCCAACCCCCTGCTCAGGCAGGAAACTCTATACCATTTCGGACAAATGGCTGTCCAGTCTCTTCTTTAAAACTTCCAGTGTTGGAGCATTCACCGCTTCTGGAGGCAGATTGTTCCACTGGTTAATTGTTCTAATTGTCAGAAAGTTTCTCCTTAGTTCTAGGTTGCTTCTCTCCTTGATTAGTTTCCATCCGTTGCTTCTTGTCCTGCGTTCAGGCGCTTTGGAAAATAGCTTGACTCCCTCTTCTTTGTGGCAGCCCCTGAGATATTGGAATACTGCTATCATGTCCCCCCTCGTCCTTCTCTTCATTAAACTAGACATACCCAATTCCAGCAGCCTTTCCTTATATGTTTTAGCCTCCAGTCCCCTAATCATCTTCGTTGCTCTTCTCTGTACTCTTTCTAGAGTCTCAACGTCTTTTTTACACCGTGGTGACCAAAACTGGATGCAGTATTCCAAGTGTGGCCTTACCAAGGCATTGTAAAGTGATATTAATACTTCACGTGATCTTGATTCTATCCCTCTGTTAAAGCAGCCCAGTACTGTGTTGGCCTTTTTGGCAGCTGCAGCACACTGCTGGCTCATATTTAAGTGATTGTCCACTAGGACTCCGAGGTCCCTCTCACAGTTATTACTATTGAGCAAGGTACCCCCTATACTATACCTGTGCATTTTCTTGCCTAAATGTAGAACCTTACTTTTTTCACCATTGAATTTCATTTTGTTAGATAGCACCCAGTGTTCAAGTCTGTCCAGATCCTCCTGTATCCTAAGCCTGTCTTCTGGAGTGTTGGCTATTCCTGCCAGCTTGGTGTCGTCTGCAAATTTGATGATTTCCCCATCTATCCCCTCGTCCAAATCGTTGATGAAGATGTTGAAGAGCACTGGGCCCAGAATCTTGGCACTAACGATCTGTCCCAAAAAGATGTACTCTCTGCAGAACGATTTCCAGAGCTTGGGGCAGGAACTTAGCAGGATAGGCTGTAGGCTTAATTTTTCAGAGGTTTTACCAGTGTATAAGGAGCAAAATGGAAAAGGCCAGTGTATAGCAGAATTCAATATGTAGCTAAAGGAGTGGTGTAAAGGGTTACACCATGCTTTGGTTACACAATATCTGTAGCTGGTCCAATGAAAAAATGTACAAAAGAGATGGTTTGAATCCATTCAACAAAGGGACTGAGTTACTTGGCAATAAATTCACAAATTTTCTGGAGGAATATTTAACAACAGGGACAGTGAGTTAATTGTCCCCGGCAATCTAAAAATTATAGGATTATCAGTGCATGTAACATAAATGTGTTTGTGGACAAGAATATCAACCTTGCTGTCAAGCAAAATCAAGCTTTTAATAGCGAGTGCCACACAAAGTGCACTAACCAAACAGGTGGTAAAAAAGTAGGGGAACTCAGGCATCACACAGGTTATGTAGAAAGTAAACACAGGGTCAGTCATAAAGGACTCAAATGTCTATACACCAATGTACAGAGTATGAACAGTAAGCAGGGTGAACTAGAAATTCAGGTAAATGAGGGCAGATATGATATTGTTGCTATTAAGGAAACATGGTGGGATGAAACCCACAAATGAAAGCCACAGCTAGAAGGATTTAAATTATTTAAAAGAAACATACCAAACAAAAGAGGAGGTGGAGTTGCTCTCTATATAAGAAATAACTACATCTCTACAGAAATAGAGCACAACAATGATGAAAACTGTCTTAATGCATTTGGGTCAATATAAAAGGGGGGGGAAATGATATTGCCATAGGTGTATACTATAGGCCACCCAACCAAACAGAGGAAATAGATCAGCGGTTCTCAACCTATGGGTCGCGACCCCATTTGGGGTCGATCGACCATTTCACGGGGGTCGCCAAGCAAAGCTGTCCACCATTTTTTCCCCTTTTACCTCCCTTGAGTTGGGCCAGCTGGTGGTCGGCCTGCTCCGTCTCTGCCGCTTGCCAGCTACGCCTCGGCCAGC
Organism: Protobothrops mucrosquamatus; assembly: GCF_001527695.2. Lineage (NCBI taxonomy): Eukaryota > Metazoa > Chordata > Lepidosauria > Squamata > Viperidae > Protobothrops > Protobothrops mucrosquamatus. Next base: position 36,122 of record NW_015390016.1, read on the forward strand.
GCAGGGGGCGGAACCATGCATGCGTGGCGCTCCCGGGCAGGGAAAGTCCTCGACTTATGACCGGTTGGGTAGTCCTAGACTTACGACCAGTTTAGTCCTCGACTTACGACCGGTTTAGTCCTCGACTTACGACCGGTTGGGGGTCGCGGCATTAAAAAGGTTGAGAACCACTGAAATAGATGAACTGTTTGCTAGTCAGCTAACTAAGGTATGTAGGAAGCACATCACAATAGTAATGGGGGAATTTAATTATCCTGACATCAACTGGGAGACAAACTCTGCACCAAGTGGAAGATCAAACAGATTCCTGACAAATCTAGCAGACAACTTTGTCTCCCAAAAAGTAGAAAAGGGAAATAGGGGATTAGCCATATTGGATCTAATCCTTACTAACAGAGATGAAATGATAGGTGTTGAAGCCACAGAAACCTTGGGGGGGGAAGTGATCATGCAATATTGGAATTCAACATTCTGGAAGCACAAGCAATAGAACAGTTTTTACCTTTTGTATTTTCAGTGCTAAAGCACTGTTTAGTAAGTGTGTTCTTCTGATTAGCTAATAATCTGAAACAATTCAGAAAATAATTTACATCAGCAGAATTATCTTCATATATTTTCATAAACTACATATTATTAATGAAGGTAGGATGACTGAAAAATTACCTATTTGATATTTCTTTGGGATCATTTGTTATAGATGAATCTGTTTCTACAATCTTGGTTTCTGAATTATCACATTTCTAAAACAAAAAAAATGTATTTCAAATTAAGAGGAGTATAAAATTCTGATAGAAGATCCATTCATTCTCCTAGAGCACTAAAAATAATACTCAAGTGACTCTTATTCCTCCGTGCTACTACATTCTTTCTAACTTACCCTTTTTGTTGGAAGGAAAATTGTTGTAGTAAAATCCCAGTATTTTTGTTTGTTTTTATTGTTTTTATTTATTTTATTTTAGCATGTCTTAAAGAATTGAACATTGGATGCTTGGACCTTGTATATCTTTTAAGTAACTTTCCTGTTTTTTTATGAAATTGTGTACTATACTGTACTGTATTTAAAAGGAAACAAAATGCATTTGATATAAAGGACTTCATACAGTAGATAGTTCTGCTCATACTTAGACAAAAAAAATCCCAATAGAATTAAAACAGGATGATTTTTGCAAAACTATCTTTACATGCACTACAATATTTTTAAATACATTTTATTGTGCTGAACTCATGAATGCATATTATTCATTCTGCTTTTTGTTTGCATACCTGATTGCATACCTGATTTTCATTTTCTACGTGGTTGAAATACATACTAGTCACTATGGACTGTCCTGCCAGGTCCTCTTTCTTTTCTGCACCTGTATTATATAAGATTATGAACTCTATATTATTCAGCTGATTCTCACATAGGAATAATATAAAAGTGACATCAAAAGGGTAATCACATAGTAGTAGTCATCTTATAGTAAAACAAATTACAATATTTGAGTAGGGTTTTCACTATTTGCACCCACCATAACACAAAATTGTCCTGGCAACACCTTTTTGGTATTATCTCCAGGCTTAATTTTTTTTTAGCTGAAGCAATGTTAACGCAGTGTTTTCCCCTTATTCCAACATGATTCAAAGATAACCTGTAAACATGTTAGGAGAGAAATCAGGTGTTTACAATGACTCAAGGCAGAGGCTGGAGCAGTAGGACATGAATCAGCTGTAGGGATTACAAATTTCATGCTGATACAACTTTGTGCTGACCTTCTGCAAACATCCAGCTAGTATAGGCAGTAGAAACAGAGGGCACTAAGGGTAGTCCAGTGAGGCTCAGAACAACAGAATAATATGGATATAATCTGCCCAACATTCTACTGGAATTATTCAGATGAGAGAAATCATGGCATGAATCAGCAGGCTATGCAGTCTCAGCCATGAAGAACAGATGGATTCTGTGAATATTCATCAAATAAAAATTACAAATGTTGATGGCTATACTGATAAAAGGTTTTAAGAAAAGTTCTGTGTCAATTTAGCTTTCAGAAGTACAATAATCTTGTCCATGTTCAGTTTGAGATAGTGATGACATCTAGGTTAAAAAAATGGTGCCAGGCTCTTGGAAAGGTATGCCCACAAAGGATGTGACATTTCTTTCTTGTAAGAGGAGAAATAGGGCAAAACAGAGCTCTATGGGCTCAGAGCAGGACAGTGTCTCTCTCTCCCTTGAAAGGGAAAGATGGCATATCACCATAGAAAACAAAAAATAGTCAGTTGTATTTGACTAACTAGTTCCAGTATGACTGATATAGAAACACCTGCATTTCCTGCAACAAAGATATCAAATTATGCAGGAAAGTACCTTAATATATTCTACAATATTCAGATGTACAGTATATACCTCAAAATCTCACAGCTAAATCTCTTAATATTTTGTTACCTCTGTCTGTGATCTGAAATAGTGGTTTCACAGTTGGTACACTTTGAACTAATTTCTGAAAAATGCTAGGTAGATTAAATGGTTTAAATGTGTGTTCTTTCTCATTCAATAAATGTTGACTCTCTTTGAACAAGCTGAAAGAAAGTTTTAAATCAATGAAAGAAACATGGAAATATATGAGACACATCTTTTATTTTACTTTGAAATAAAAGATAAGAATATACAAAAATGGATAATCTAATCTAATGTCCTCACTGGATAATGTCTATTGAGCAACTTGCTTAATAGAAATATGAGAAGCATAGGAAAAATACCAAATTGTTACAGAATTATTGACCTACCTATGACTAAAACTGTTAACACAAACTTTTCTTTTTGAAAACAAGTACATTATTGCTGCAAATGTTTTGATCTAGGAGCCAACTACAACTTCTTAGAACAGTCACACCAGTGATGGGATTCAAATATGTGAACAACCAGTTCTCTGTGTGGATGCTGCTTCCAGAAGTCCATTCTGGGCCTGGCCAACAAAAAGTAGCTATCGGTTCTGCCGAAGTGGTGCAAACCGGCTGAATCCCACCAGTGAGTCACACCTTTTCCCAGGATCACATAGCTACCCTTTTATATTTTTCAGGCAATGTAAGATGACTCTATTCCACTCTAAGGTAATCACTGCAAGGGAACTTTCACATTAGGAAAGTATAATATGAACCTTTTTGCACTAGTCAATTTATGTGTAAATATTATATTGAAAATCTGTATTTAAACCTGTTAGAACAGAAATATCTTTGCAAAATAGTAAGTAAAGCAGATACAATTTGTAATAGTATGAATTTGTAAGGGGGAAAGCTTTTGGACAGTAAAGATTTGAACATTCAGTAACCTCTTTATAACTCATCTTTTAGTGTGATAAATTTGATTTTAAAATGCCACCTTTCATCAAAGTCCTTCTTTCTTTCTTGATTTTTTGCTCTTTCCTCTATCACATTAGAATCCTCTTCCATCTGTTCAGTATGCTTTTGATCTTCTGTAACATTGCCTAAATGCTAAAAGATAAAATGCATGTATTTTGTGCAAATGTTTTATTTGTTTATTTTTATCCCATCTTTATTACATTTATAAATAACTCAAGATAGAGAGCATCTTCCTCCTCCTATTTTCATCAAACAAAAAACAAAAAAAACTAACCCTGTGAGTCACACAGCTAATCTGAAGTCACTTATTTCTGTCTAACTTTCCATGCATACATGCACAAACCAAATAGTCTTTGACTTTTCTCCTGGCATAATGTACTTAATTAGGTGTTAGGCTTCACTTATCCCT
>NW_015390016.1:39969-47260 GCF_001527695.2 Protobothrops mucrosquamatus
GAGAAAAGGTGGCGGAACTCAAACCTGGCCACGCCCTCATCAAACCCTAGGACCGCCCCTTTAGAGAACAGGAATGCAAGTAAAATTTGGGAGGGGCTATTTCCGGTGTGGGAGGGGCTATTTCCGGTGCGGCCGGCCCGGAAAAAGGTGCCGGAACGCCGTTCCGCCGCGTTCCGGCTGAAAAAAAGCCCTGCCTATAATGTATTTCTTATAAATACATTTCCTTTCTGTTATAGTTATAAATATAGTTATTCATTAATCATTGCTTAGATTAGAGTCCCACCTTCATACACTCCAGTCTCTAATACAGGGGTGTCAAACTGCCGGCTCATAGGCCGGTTGCATCATGTGGAGGCCGCACCCACCCCAGCTCCGGCAATGCAGGGGAGGGAAGTCACGATACGTCGCGACACATAATGTGACGTGGCGAGTTTGACACCCATGCTCTAATATATTACTTTTCCACTGTGATCTGATGCAGTGACTTGTTCACATAGACTGCAACATAAGCACTTACCTCTTTGAAGTAGTTCATTTTCTTTTCTAGCTCTTTTGCAGTTTTGACAAGTTCAACTGATTGCTGCTTGAGAACTGCTGCATGAGTAAGAGTTTCCTTTGTGTTCTGCTGCAGAGAAGCACTTTCATATGTTAAGGAGTCAATAAAACATACAATTTAACATTCAAATAAAAACCTAAAAGGGACCACAATTCTGCTCATAGTTATGAAGAGTTCATTTCATTTAAATACCTGAAATCAATGAATTGATTCTCCATAATTTGGATAGTTTTATTCTCCATCCAAATTTACCAGTTTGTGATTAACATCTTGATGAATCATTTGTTATTAGCCCCCCCAAAGTATACAATATAAAACACATTCAAATATTTTAAAAATTGCTAACTTGTAACTAACATGCAACATATTGTGTTAATTTCATATAGCATTTTAATTATGTGAAATTGACTTCCAACAATTGGTCCTAGTATTTCAAATTAAATTGAGGATTAGGCTATAGTGCAGTCTAGTGGCCATGGTATAATTTGTATACTAAATGCTCAAAAGTTTAGAAAACATTACATAAAACATTTGAAAAGATGAAGTTCTGCTAGCTTCTATAAATCTGGGACCAAGTTAGTGATGTTAATTCCATTTCAAATAAAACATGAAATAAAATTGCATCAATGTATTGAATGCATGTACACTGGTATTATACTCTGATAGAATGGTATCCAGGAATAAAACAAATTACTCTGCTCTTGTGTAATCCATCCTCAAATCTCAAATTGGTTCATTGGACTACTGAAACAAAACTAGAGAGACATATAGGAGGAGAGATGAAGAATAGTGAGGGCATAAGTCCATTTTTAGACATAGGCTATAAGCCAAATTTGCTTTAAATTCTATCCCCAAAATTTAAGATGCACGATGTATAATGGATGGATAACAATTTACATTTAGTAGTTCTAAAAATAATATATAACTAATTATTGTGATAGTCTTTTATTTAACTAAGTAGAATCATTTTAAACCAAATTTAAATTAGTATTTCCTATTTCCCTATATGGAGCTTGATTACACTTACGTATCCTGAATATATGAGCATTGTCCACAATTACTTCTCGTCATTCTAATTTAGTTAGTTTCTTAAATGGCAAAATACATTATTGCTACATGTGCTTATCAACTGACATAACAGCTTGCAACTATCATGATAGAATCAATAGGAGTTGAATGGATACATATGTGTGGCCCATGAAGAAAGTGACTGGAAAGGACCAGGTTCTGGAAAAAAGACGGTAATGAATTAATCTCATAACTGTTCTGCATCTTATTAAACAGCAAAGAAGGAAAACGGTCCAAGTTGTTTATTCTATTGTTCCAGTAGAAATAGTTATTAATAATAGTAATAGCAGTAATATTAGTTAATACACCCATTTATGATTTTGCTCACATAGCAGTTTTACTGAGTGGGTGAGAGTTATTGCTATTGCTATCAGGAACCACAATTCCTTCCTAATATACTAAAAATCATTCAGAAAGCTATCACCACCAATCTAGTTTCTATGAATTTGTGTCATAGTAACACAATATTCATGATACTCAGGTATACATCTTTTAATGATTGTTGTCCCATCTCTTCTTTTATTAAGATAATCTTTTTTTTTCTTTGAACACATTCAGTATATGAATTTTGCTAATTCCTTTCAATTTTAGTTAAACCTAAATTTTATGTCTCAGAACAATTCTACTTCATACCAATCCTGTCCAGTTTTTTTCTTTTTTTCGCATATTAGTTTTGGGAGATGTAAATAGATACATCTATGCATATTTACAAACCTCGTGGTATTTTGGAAAAAATGTAACATTAGAAACCCAAATCAGCAGTTCTAGAAAGTGTTTATGAACTGAATATGTAGAGATTACGTTTATGAGAATGAAAAATTAATTAATCTATGTATAAAATACAGTATTAATCCAAATAAGTAGTCTTTAAAAAAAAAAGCAAACAGACACATTAAGCATAATATGACAGATTTCAGAATAATGCAATCTTTATCAATAGCTTTTAATTTCAGGGGGAAATGCCATTTCAAATATGCCCATAAGGGAAAATATTCTGAAACAATAATTTAACTTTTATGTTTATTTTAACTCATAGTCTGCATAACTAAAGACTCTGAATAAATGAAATTAAAATTATTTAAAGCATATTTTACTGTGAAGATCTATCAATTCAGCTTCTTTCTGCTTAAGTAATTTGGAATTTTGTTGAACTTGATCTTGAATTTCTTCATATTCTTTTTTTTCACGATAATATTCTCGGGCAATTGTAGTTTCTAAATATTTTGCTTGGTGCTGCCTGAAAACTTCTTGATATTGATTCATATAATCCTGGTACATTTTTCTTTTAAAACAAGAAAATACAGTCATTTTTCACTGGTGATTAATTGTATTTTCAAAAGATTAGCACATTTTACAATATACACTCTGTTCAACTGAAGTTTTGCAACAATATTAACACCATATACTATTATTTAATTAACTGTGAATATTTCTGACAATTTGTATTTATTATTAATACATATTATTACTATTAACATATGTGGCATCCTAATTTAACTGCCCATGAAAAAATACTTTATATTGTTCTCAAATGCAATTTTCACTTCTATTTATTAATGAACAGAACATCAAATTATTCAAAATATAACTATCTCTAATCATTTAACAAAATATGGCTAGTAGGACACTGGATATAAAATAGATCATTGGACATTGCTCTTCAGCTCTCAGATTCCTAAAAGACAGATTATGCATCATGAATACAGTCTGCCAAAAGACTGTATCCCTATTGCCAAAAGATGTAAGGCTGTAATTTCAATGTTTTTTTCCCATAATGTGGGTTTGTAAATCACCCTTTCCCCTTAAAATAATATTTTATATTATTTCAGAATAATTCTGTTGTTGATTGATTCAGTCTTATGTATTCAATCTTTTAGCACTGTAGTATATATATTTTATTAATTTTATTTTTCTTAATTTAATAAAAATATGTTTGATTTTAAAAACTCTATACTATTCTGGTTAGTAAACATAATACAGATATTTAAGTCGTAACATGAAATGTCTTTCAAATGTTCAAATGTCTTTGCATACTTGTCTTTTTCCGTTGCTTCTTGGTAATTCTGAAGTTCTTTCTGTAAAGATTCTTCATGTTTTTTCAAAATAACATATGTTGGTTTCCAGCTAGATCAGTAAGTTTAAAATAATAATAATTATCTATTTGTTGAGCCAGCATAAGAATTGTCCGAAGTAACAAAGCTATAATATACTGTAATTCTCTCTGAACTCTTTCCAGTGTCTCAAGATCTTTTTTATATTTGGTCACCACAATATAAAAAAGATGTTAAGACACTGGAAAGAGTGCAGAGAAGAGCAACAAGGATGATTAGTAGCTGGAGGCTAAGACATATGAAGAATGGTTGCAGGAATTGGGTATGTCTAGTCTAGTGAAAAGAAGGACTAGGGAAGACATGATAGCAGTGTTCCAAATTTTTAAGAGGTTGCCACAAAGAAGAGAGGGTCAACCTATTTTCCAAAGTATCAGAAGGCAAGACAAGAAACAATGAATGGAAACTAATCAAAGAGAGAAGCAAACTAGAACTAAGGAGAAATTTCCTAAAGGTGAGAACAATTAACGAGTGGAATGCCTTGCCTTCAGAAATTGTGGGTGCCCCATCGCTGGACGCTTTTAAGAAGAGACTGGGCAACTACTTGTCTGAAATGATATAGGATTTCTTGCTCAAACAGGGAGGTGGACTAAATGACCTCCAAGGTCCCTTCCAATTCTGTTATTATGTTCTAGTGCACTGCATTTTTGAATGACAAGTTAAATGTTATCAATTTGCTATTTTCCATTTTTTCCTTTAACTGCTTTATCCTGATTATGCCTCCAATATTGCAAACATTCTTCAAAGGAAAATTGTTTTAACCCCTTGATGATTTGAGTTACATTACTCTGCATATTTTCAGCTTTGTACAATTTCCTTTGGGTGCAATCTGGAAGCAATTTTAAGGAGTGCAAGCAGATATGACATCATTGCATAAATGTCATGACTTACATATTTGTAACTTGTACTGTGACATAATAGCATAATTGCATTATTATGTGATGATGTCATTGATCACTTGGCATCATTTAGACATCACTGTGTTATTATAGACAATTCTTTTTATTGGTTTTTTAGTGATTTTGAGAATTTTTCCAGTGAAGAGAAGAATACAGTAAAAAGAAAAGCATAAAAATGGTTTATATAAATAAATATAAGTATATACAATATACTTACATGTTACAGTTCTCTTTATTAGTATTATTTTGTCTGCATAAGTTAAGAATTGCTTCCTCACTTTTATTTATTTCTTCATGTAGGTGGCAGATTTCACTCTTTTCCCTCAAAATGTTTGCAGTATATACTGAAAATAATTTTTTACGTTGGTATATAAAGAATTTAAGATTGAAACAAACACTTTGTGACATAGCATAGACATAAGCATCTGTTCCCAACCACAGTGACACCAAAATGACAAAACTTATTTTGTGAAATGATAAAATATCTCTAGCATTTCATATTTGTATTATGATATCACATGCAGAAATGTAAGGGAGAAAATTGCAAGGGAGAAAATAACTAAAGTGATAATAGATCTAAGATATTGGAAGGCAGAAATAAAGCTGCTATGGGAAAAGTAGTAAGAATATGAAATATTCTATAATATGAAATATTAAATATTCATGAAATATTAAATATTCAAAATGAAACTCAGTCTGCAAAAGTAAAAATAAATCCATGAATTGAATCATGGCATGATGTTTTGCTATAATATTACATCCTTTTTATATATTCATAAAATATACTCACGCTGTATCTGTTGTCTTTCATATTCCTTTGAGTAAGATGCTTGTTCAAGCTGAAAAACTGAACAAGATATATACATGTTTTGTATTGATATAAATAAAATTTAAATGTAAAAAAGCAATATGCATTTTCAGTCATAGTTTGGTCAATTTTTATTGCCATTCTACATGAATTTAAGTAGTTGAATCATAGTATGCAATTTTCCCTATTTATTCTGGCTCTAATTCTGTATCTCCAAATTACTTTTACTATTACAGTTTAGAATTATTTTTCTTGCTTACAGCGTCCCCTTGTAATATCCATTTAAATAAGCCAGAAGGCAAAATAATAGAAATGGGAATAGGAAAAAGCAAATTGAAAATGAGAAGTAATAGAAAAGTTCAGGGTTAACAGATCTGACCTGCAAATATCTGAATGATCTTTAGTTGTAATTCTATTCTGTTCCAAACAACATTGCTCCATATGTAATTTCTTAAACCATTGTCTGCACCAAGAAATGCTTTAGTGAGACTATAACTAATGTCATTTCTATGTAATGTTACATCCTCTCATAAAGAGATTATATAAGGACCATCTGTACAATTAATTCAGATAATTCTAAAATTTTGAATACCTGGGATAAAAAGTTACAAATTTCTTTTAGTGACTATTTTTTAGGATGAAACTTTTCAACCTACCAAGTTGTAGCAGCAGTTTGTCCAGATTGCTTAAGAGAGTGTCAGCCATTTTGCAACCTAAATTTAAAAGCAGAGAATCACTCAAATAATATTTGTTTTATTGTTTGTTGATTTATTCTAATTTATTCTAATTCCTATATTCAAACTTATTCATTAATAATTGTTATAATCATTATTCCCAATCCTACAGTGTAAGACTGATCACTCTTAGCCTCCATGCAGATGGGGAAATAAGATCAGTGCCTCAAGTTGTGCATGACAGTTGTGTACAATACAACAATGTACTTAAAACTTAAAACTTAATAATACAAAACAAAAACTGCCGCTATATATATATTCGGAAATAAAAACAAAAATTCGATTCTTGGGAATGTTCATGGTACCAAAGATATAAAGACCACCAAGAGAATATCTATAAAAATATGGAATATATATATATATAAGGTAGTGGCTACTTTTTGGTCTGCTGAAGTTACTGTTCAATTTCTTTTTAGAGTTTAGTATTATCACAGATACAAATAAAAACACATAATCTATTCAATATATCCATCTGAAACCTGTAGAAAATTCTTATACCCCCATCACTGGAGCATTATTTAAGTGAGGTAGCATCTAATTCATGAGCAGGTAAGTGTGAGGCAAGCCAAACACAGGAAGGTGGGTCAGAAGGACCAATGGACTTAGAGATAATTTCTCACAAACAGGGGGTCACCTGCTGTATCTCTCTATAGTTAGCCTCTAAATGGCTTGCTAATATGAGGTAAATTTTGTGACGCTGCACTTCTGCCTCTTTGCTCTTCTAAGCATAGTGCTGAGCAAAAGGATGCCCCATCCTTTGCCCCTGCCTGGATATGTCTAGTCCCCACTCATGGATCCATATGTCAAATAATTTTGAAATTAAAAAAATACCCTCCTGGATTTTTTAAAAAAACTTTACAGACCAAACCAACTGGATTGTACCCTTCCTTTATCATATCTCTTCATTGCCCACTTAGCTATCTTTTTTTATTTGTTTGTTTTTCCTTATAGGAAAGGGTTTCAGTATTCCCTAAATGTATTTATTTTGAACCAGCTCTTTTGACAATAATGTGATCTATAGGCATCAGCAACTAGATTTATCTTCACACTTGAAAAAAACAAAAACCCGTGCTTGTTGATTTCTGCAAACTGAGACCCAGCAGCAAATTATGGCAATT
>NW_015390017.1:0-15000 GCF_001527695.2 Protobothrops mucrosquamatus
TGATTGTCTTCTACTTTTACGGTTTTCTGACCAGTTTTTAGCTTGATTGGCATCTTCAGCATTCACTTCCTTGGCAAAGCATATCAGGTTATCTGGCAGGACAAAAACAAAGCACATTTTCCATGGGGACTTGCAGGATAGATACTAGACAGATGTGCCTGATTTCACTGTCTACTCTGGAAAAGATGGATGGCTGGTGTATTCACAGAAGATTTATCTGAAGCCTTCTGAAATAAAATGTACAAAAATATGAAATTCACAATTAAGATTTTTTAATAAATTACCTTGTTAATGCATATAGTGTATGCATGTTGCAAAATGTCTAGGCTTAATTAGTATACTTGATGATTATGATTATTTCCTGATGTACTCACTGATTAAGCATTGTCCATACACTGTAGCTTGAAGCTGCATCCGTCTATAAAGTAGCACCTTGTTTTGTAACTGGAGATTCAAAATGCAAATAGATCAACTTACGTAAAATTAAATTAGCTCTAATAGAACCCATTTGGCTTGAGCAGCTGGTGTCACTTTATAAACAGAGTTCTCTTGTTATGAGAAATAAAAGGCTTCTGTTGACAGATGCTTATATACTTTTAAATGACACATACACAGGGAAAAAAAATCCCTCAAGTAATGTTTAAGAATGAGCCTTCAGCAAACGAGTAATAGAAATAGTGAATGGAGTTGTATAGCTCTGAAATCCAGGAACAGCCAGCAGTATACATCAAGGGATATATTTTAAAATGATATTTATGGTACATATTAGTATAAGCAATATTATGCCACTCTTCATCTTCTTTCTCTCTTTCTTGAATATTGAGAAAAATGTGTTTCTTCAAGCAGTTGATGTGGATGTATTATAAAACTATTTTGCTCCTAGATTACTACAAAATCTGTCATTTCCTTTTCCTTAACAGCTTTCCATTATAAAATTCAAAACAATTTCAGAAAGTGATGGACAAGAAAGTTGAATCTCCCCCTCTCTTTCTTTGTCTCTCTTTCTCTCTCCCTTCTTTTTTGTAATTTGAGAAACATTGATCACAAACTGCATATTCATAAAACCAGAATTAAAAAACCCAGCTAAATCAAATTAAATAAATTAATTAAATCAATTAAATACTGGACCCAAAATGAAATTCAACTTAGATAAAAGTAATTATTTACAAGGAGAAAAGCAACCTAGAACTAAGAAGAAATTTCCTAACATAACGATTAATCAGTGGAATAACCTGCATCTAGAAGTTGTGAATGCTCCAACATTGAAAGTTTTTAAGAAGAGGTATAGGGTTTCCTGCCTAAGCAGGAGGTTGGACTAGAAGACCTCCAAGGTCCCTTCCAACTCTGTTATTCTATTCTATTCTATTCTATTCTATTCTATTCTATTCTATTCTATTCTATTCTATTCTCCACTTAGAGCAGAAAAACAAACTGTGCAAGTACAGATTAAGTGAAACCGAGCATAATGCCAGGAACTGTAAGAGGGATCTTGGAGTCCAAGTGGACAATCACTTAAATATGAGCCAACAGTGTGCAGCAGCCACCAAAGAAGCTAATGCAGTTTTAGGTTGCATTAATAGAGAGATAGAATCAAGAGCATGTGAAGCATTAGTATCACCTTACAAAGCCTTAGTAAGACCATACTTGGAATACTGCATCAAGTTTTGGTTACTGCAACATAAAAAAGATGTGGAGACTCTGGAAAAAGTGCAGAGAAGAGCAATAGGATGATTAGGGGGCTGGAGGCTAAAATATATGATGAATGTGTAGTCTAGTGAAGGACGAAGGGAGACATGATAGCAGTGTTCCACTATCTGAGGTGCTGCCACAAAGAATAGGGAGTCAAACTATTTTCCGAAGCACTAGAAAGGAAGGAAGACAAGAAGCAATGGATGGAAACTAATCAGGAAGAGAAGCAACCTACAACTAGGAGGAAATTTCCTAATGGTGAGAACAATTAGCCAGTGGAATAGTTTTGCTTCAGAAGTTGTGGGTGCTCCATCATTGGAGGCTTTCAAGAAGAGATTGGACATTTGTCTGAAATGGTATAAGGTCTCCTGCTTGACCAGGGGGGTTGGACTAGATGATCTCCAAAAGTCCCTTCCAACTCAGTTATTCTATGTTCTATGTTCTATTCTATGTAATATACCTGAAGATGCAATTAGAGATTATAGCTAGCCACATTCTCAGTGATTTTCTTCTATTTATGGTCATTTGTAGGAGGGTATTTGGGGAGAGAAATAATGACAATATGCAAGGTGTTATAGTCACACAAATATGACAACTTACTTCCTGACGCAAGTAATGTAATTGCAGCATTTGAATTCCTGTTACCCTTTTGGTATCAATGCAGTTTGTGTAGAATTTAGTTTCAATTTAATTTTGAGAGTTTGGTGACTTCCTCCTGAAATCTTATGAATTCAAGAGAAAAATGAAAGTTTGTATATCACCTCACTCAACCTTTCATTTTAGTTTCTCAGATGAATTTCCTGCGAGAATCCAGGTATCTTACAAAATTTGGAAGTGTCATGGAATTTCATCCATTTTAAAAATTTATTTTTTTAGACTTTTACCCCATCTTTTTCTTCATGTACAACTCAAGATGGCAACATATCAATGGTCCTTCCTCCCCCTATTTTCCCCAATATAATAAGCTTGTGAGGTAGATTGGTCTGAGAAAGAGTGATCAGCCCAAAGTCACCCTGCTGGTTTTAATACCTAAGGTGGGACTAGAACTTACATCAGCACCTTAGCTACTATACCAAACCAGAATCTGGAAGCTTGCTGATGCTACCCAGGGATGTCATAACTATTGGATGCTTAGGGATGCCATACTTTATCCAGTTAATAATAATAATAATAATAATAATAATAATAATAATAATAATAATAATAATAACAACAACAACAACAACAACAACAATAATAATAATAATAACAACAACAACAACAATAACAACAACAATAACAACAACAACAACAATAACAACAACAACAACAACAACAATAATAATAATAATAATAATAATAATAATAATAATAATAATAATAATAATAATAATAATAATAATAATAATAAAGTTGGAAGGGTCCTTGGAGGTCATCTAGTCCAACCCCTTGCTCTGGCAGGAAACCCTATACCATTTCAGACAAATGGCTGTCCAGTCTCTTCTTAAAAACTTCCAGTGTTGGAGCATTCACCACTTCTGGAGGCAGTTGTACCACATAATGTTACAAGGCCTTATGTGGGCTAATCTGACTCCTAGAAATAATATGTAGTGCAGCTATGCCCAACTACTGTCACTGTCAGTGGAGAGATTTCCTTGCTACCCCCCACCAAAAGAGTCTGTACCTTGTTATTTGTATATAACTGAAAAAATGTCTTCTTTTGGCTTTCAGACATTGCAAAAAAAATAATAATCATGGAAGTAGTAGTCTGTCAGTGGTCTTGCATAAATAGAAAGGCTGCCCACCATGGGCTAAGCCAAACAGCCATTTGTTTATTTGTGCTTTAGTGTTTTGAGCAAAACCATCAAATTGTGGTCATACAATAAACCATGATTAAACAAAGAATGATTTAGAATGATGTGTAAAATATGCCATGGTTGATACAATTACTAGGCAGAATATTGTCAAAGGTGAAAATTTAAAAAAACAACAACCCTAATCTATAAAATAACATTTCAGAAGGGACTCAGTTAAGAATATATTGGCACCTCTGACTTAAATATATATTATTTAGATCATTTTATTCCTGACATTTTTCTTGGTGGAGGTGGGGTGGGGAGTTACAGGGAGAAAGTACTAAGAGAATACTAAGTAAATTATATGTGACAACTTATGCCTAACTCTGCATCTAAAATGTTTAAGTGTAGAAACATGCAGTCAAATAAGGTTTCATTCATTCCCAGAGTTTTCATGCAGTTGAAAGCACACACATATGCTAATAGAATTGAATCAGAATGCAGTTTACTTTTCTGATGCTTTCTCTGTGGACTCTCCATTTTAAGCCCAGAGAAAGGAAAAATAGCCAACAGTCATTCTAGACTGAAATGAAAACAGCCAAAATCATTCTACCATAAAGCAAAAGGACAATACAGAGCAAGCAAACTAAATCCAAATGTGTTTAAATTGCTGCTGTTGTTTGCATGGCTTTTTCTAATGGTCTCTACAGCGATGGGGAACAAATAATGAAAATAAGGGCAGGGTTCCAAAAAAATTGCAGAGCTTTAACACTTTTTTGTCTAAGTTTTAATACATTTCGGTAAGCCACACTGTGTGTCATGCAAAGTGGAAGATGGCTCATTCCCTAACCATGTATAGTCTTTTCACTGATGGGAAACAATGAACCCAAATGGGCAATTTGTCTGTTCTTTGTCTCAAGCTGCTTTGAAATGTGCATTGAATTATACCCATTGGCAGAGTGATAAGGTGCTGAAACTGGCTAAGGAGCATGGGTGAAAAGAACTAAATAACACCATTTGGACTTGTGAGACTGCATGAAATCCGGTGAGGTCTATGTGCTTGTGTTTGTGCAAGCTGGACAATACTTTGTCCAGCTAAAGACCTGAATTCTGTTCCTTTCCCTTTCATCTAAATTGTCACAAAACTCCATGGAGTTTTAAAACTAGCAAAGCAACTATCAATGCAATCACCAAACAATTCTGACATACTTTTAATATACTGTATGTTCATTTTAATCATCCTATTCTTATTAAATAGTGTCAGCAATGAATAAGAAAAAAGAATATAAAAATGAACTTTTATATTAAAAGGATGTCAGAATTGTGCTCAGAGCTTATTTCTCTAAACAATTATTACTGTATTTTGCTGCAGATGTTTCTTCTAGAAATGTGCTCAAATAAAAAGCTGATTTTTTGCAAACTTTTTTATGCTCTCCAGCTTCAGCAATATTTCAGAAGAGCACTCCAAATAAGCAAGTGTTCAAAGGAAGTAAATTAGCATGTATACATGTTTCACTCTTATTAATTAATCCAACAATCTATAATAATACTAGTTTCATTGATATAGATTAATGTAACCACTTGCAAATTTCTTCAATCATTATGCAATTAACTTTAATAATGGTATTATTGTAAACTATAGTGTAAGTATAGTGAAAATAATACAATAATAAATTGGTGACATTATTATATATATGCAACTATAAGAAAGCTAACATTTTGGATAAAGGTATTTGAATCAATATACATGTATAATTTTAATGTAAATTTAGGATATCCATTATTGCCATGTGGGCTTCTATTTTGTGAAATTATATTTGTAGAAAAAAACCAGGAAAAATGATTTTAACAAATATGGAAATGTATACCTAGTGTGAGTCTGTCTGTTAGAGCAAATGTGCAATGCAAAATCCTGGCAATTCTGGAATGATTAGGTATTGGGTTTTTAAGTTATTGCAATGCTAGAAATTTTAGATGAATTAAGGAAATTCTGAATTCTTTGTTTAGTAGTGAACTAAGGGATTCTTACTTCAGTAAGAAGTAAGCAGTGGTGGGATTCAGCCAGTTCGCCCCAGTTCGGCAGAACCAGTAGCTAATTTTTTGTTGCCCAGACCCAGAATGGACTTCTGGAAGCGACATCCACACAGAGAACCGGTTGTTCACATATTTGAATCCCACCACTGGAAGTAAGTAAGGGACAAGGGACAAGATCAGGCTTCATGACACAATGAAACAAGTAGGCACCTATACAGGCAAAGATTGGAAAACCTAAAGTTTTTGAGTTTAATGTACCCATGAAAAATATATTGGTGAAATATTTTTATTTTAATACTTTTATGTTATTTTAAAATCTTTTAATAACAGACTTCTAAATTTCAGTGCCAGCGTTGGGAAACTACTAGCCAGGGAAGGAGAAGGGATCAAGCAGGGGGTTAGCCTTGAGTCTTGCACAGCCATAAAAGACTTAGAACTGACCAAGTTCTATGGAACTCTTGGGTTTGTTCTCAAGAGAAAGCGACAAGCATCTGGGACAGTGCTGTATTATAGGTAGAATAAAATAAATAATCAACTTCCAGCTTTTATGTGTGGATCTGGTTGTTTGCTCCTGACAGTCACAGACTTCTGTTTTTAAAATAATTTGGTAAACCATAGTTTCCAATTTAAATTATCCTAACCCAACTTTTTTTCAGCTTCAGTTTTACTTCTCTACCTAGACAGATTTATTTTTTAGAGATTAAATATAGAGTGGTTTTTTCATACTCATTTCAATATATCTTTCTTAGTTAACACCAGAACTTTATTCCCCATACATAGAGCAGATTTGGTTTGCCAATATTTGCCTTCTATTCTCTCACTCAAATATACATTTTTATTCAAGACAACTCTTTGCATTCTACATTGTGTGGGGTTCAAGGTAAGTTTGTATGTACAGGTAGTCTTTGACTTATGACAAATTGATGTTGCTAAGTGAGACATTTGTTAAGTGAGTTTTGCCAATTTTACAAACTTTCTTGCCACAGTGAGTTAAATGAATCATTTCAGTTCAGTTAGTAACATGGCTGTTAAGTGAATCTGGTTTTCCCATTGATTTTGCTTGTCAGAAGGTCACAAAAGTGGATAACATGACCCCGGGAGGCTACAACTGTCACAAATATACCAGTTGCCAAGCATCTGAATTTTGATCATGTGACCATGGGGATACTGCAATAGTCATAAGTGTAAAAATGGTCGTAAGTCACTTTTTTCAGTCCCATTGTAACTTCAAACTGTCACTGAATGAACTGTTGTAAGTCAAGGACTGTCTATATCAATTAATAAGTTATTATCAAACCAGACTGAAATTTAAATTAGTAGTAAATACATTCAACCAATGGTTACTCTTGATGAACTCTGAAAAGAATTGATTATTACAAGCAGTGAAGCATGAAATCTGTTTTTACAAACTTTGGCTATAATGTTAATGCTTAAACCAAGGGAAAACAATGATGAAAAAAATCCCATGGTTCTTGTTTTTATACAGTATCCCAGGAAAGAAATTAACATAAGGAATTATGAAACTCCAAGCCAGTACATCAGTCATTTCATATGTCTGTGCAGTGGAATGGAGAGGTAGTTGATCCTGGAGAAATAAAATATTATCAGGAAACTCTTGGGAAATTCTCATTTTAAATTCTATAATTTAAAGAAAAAACTGATTTACATGACACATATTATTTTCAAGGTAAAAATTAATTTTAAATACTATTTATACAATAAATATATCGGCTTGACCTAACCAGCATTTTTGCAATTCTTTTAGGCATGCATATGTGCATTTTGGTTCTTTTTGAGAATATATATGGTTTCAATTACCTATGCAGTAGGACCACTGAAACACCATGTTCTCTTTGCTGTAATTATCTTGGTAATATTAACAATGTATTCAAAAATTGTTATTACGGTAAATGTTTTCTTAAGAAGATTCAACAGGATAAAGGTTGACACTCCTGGACATTAAGATAGATATGACATCCTTAGTCATGCATACAAACACACACACACACACACACACACACACACACACACACACAGACACACACACACACACACGAGGTTGTCATATCTAATGATGTGTGTGTATTTGTGTATGTATGTAGATAAATAAATGAAGGATGACAGACAGACAGACAGACAGACAGACGGATATCACCATTATAGAATAGTAAGGGATGTTTTGCTATTTTGAGCTGGTGTAAATTATGTTTAATAATTTAACACCATTCAATTGGACTTTTTTCTTTCTTTGTATAAATTTCTATAGACACATTCTTTTATTTGTTTGTTTGACTATTTCCATCTTGCCTGATCCTAAACAAACGTGAAAGTCCAGAAAAGTTAAATCTACCACAAAATTCAAAACATTGAAAACACAATTCTGGTAAATTCAAAGAGCATTTTCATTCAGTGGAAGAGATAAGATTCTCTATTTCTCCTTCTGTGAGATGTGAGGTCATTTAGCCATGAAAGCCATCTGGGTGACTTTGGGCAGTCACTCTCTCTCAACCCAATCTACCTCACATAGTTATTGTTATGGGGAAAATAGGAAGGAGAATGCGTGTTGGATACGTTCGCCACCTTGAGTTATTTGTAAAAATAATAAAGACAGCATACAAACAAACAAAAATAGAAGAATTGTTGGTCCTGTAAATTTGCAAGACCTTTCCTGAGGTTTGCAGGGAACCCTACCCTGTTTTCTCTGTTTCTTGGGATTGGAGTTTTGACCTCAGAGGATGTGAAAACTACTCATATTTTTATATTTAGTAAAATATATGGAGTCATTATAAGTAAATTTGAAGAGAGAATGTCTTAGAAAAAGCAAATTAAAATAATTCAGTCAGCCTCTATTTTTATAAGAGAAAAGGAGAAAGTAAGCATAAATTAGAAATGTTTTCTAAACCTATTCAAAACAATTTGAGATCAAAACAGCCCATGTCCCTTAAGAATTCTGTTTCAAGTGTGGAATAAAACAGTTTTGAGTGGCATCATTTTGCATATACTCCAATTCTTTGAGAATGCTGATCAGAGAACACAGGGCTTGAGCAAAGGAACAGATATTTAAGGGCATTTGACTCAGTGAAGAACCATACTGGATCTGAGACTGCTTTAGAAAGAGAGAGGACCAGCAGTGCTAGGAGGGGGCACTGGACAGCTACTAATGTTGCTATGTCAATTGGAGTCTTGTGGTGACAAAAGCCTCATTATCCACTTATTTGGCTAGGTAGCCACCTCTTTACTCCTCCTTCATAACTACCAATCTATGGGTGGAGCACTCGGGCCTAAAGAAAGGAATATTCAGAGGCCAGATACAATCAGGATCTGCAGTAAAGAATGGGGAAAATGGCATGGAGGCTTGATTTTAGTACCATATGATCCTTCTCATGCAGAAGTGGTGCCATTCACATGCTGTAAATAAGCATTTGGGAAGAGGTTCTTCCTTTGGCACAAGTGAAAGTGGGTACTGCTCTCTTTGCCCATTTTGGCTGTTCTCCTCACTTAGCTACCCAGAAGCTGAGGTGAGGCAAAGGACAAGACTCTCCTTTCAGTGAATTCAGAACTAGTGCTTAAGAGTGAATTGGAGTAACCAGCAGGAGCTGAATGCTTTAAACCAGGGCAGACTGCTGGTCTTACATAACATATTATGGAAAAAATTCTCACTTGAGTTTGGAAACCCATGCTATGCCATTTACATGCATTGAAAGATATGGGCTAGTAGGGTCAAAACACAAACCATCTTTTTACAGGCTTCCTTGCTTAGCATCTACTTGCAAGATTTCTTGATATTAACAGCAGAGCACAGTGTCTATGAAAAAAGAAAACTTTTAAAACTGTTTTATAGTTTTAGTTAAAACTTTTAAAACTCTTTTATAGGTTTAGAATTGTAACTTGCCCAGAATCACTTGGATGAGATGGGCATACAGAAGCTGAACGAATGAATGAATGAATTCTGTCGTCAGGGCAAGGATCAAATGATCCAGAGATGATATGCAGCTATGATATGCAAGTTGATGCAAGTTATTGTACTGATACTAGCTTTGGATGGCTAGTTGTACAAAGTGCCTCTATCAAAACTCCCCTAGGTTACCTTTGATACCTTTCTCAAGAAGGAAGCATTGCAGGCAACAAGTGCCACAGAAGCATGCATTTATCTTAGGACAATACAATCAAGCTCTAGCCTAAAGCTTCATATTTCTGCCTAAAGGGGTTACCACTACACCCTCCATCATGCATACTAGTGAGAATGAATGCAATTATTAAGAAGTCTGTACAGGTGTCATTCCTTTGATCAGAATGCTAAAAATAGTGTCACACCATAAACTGTATTCCTTTGGTCCATGATGTGTCATCACAGCACATATACAAAGAGGTGAAACTTGCATCATGGCACCACAACACTGCTTTTGTCATTCTGCCTTCTTGCCTCATGGGCTTCCCTGAAAATTTGTCACTGTGGACACTAGGCCTCCTATACTACAGGATTCTAAGGTAAGACAGGACTCTTCATATCAAGTTAATGGATTTGGTTCTTACAAAGACATTTGACTAGATGGCTGAGGATATAGAATGTATGTTTGAGGGTTGGATGCTTGAGAAGCCAAACTCAGCTTGTGGCTACATGGTCATAGG
Organism: Protobothrops mucrosquamatus; assembly: GCF_001527695.2. Classification (NCBI taxonomy): domain Eukaryota; kingdom Metazoa; phylum Chordata; class Lepidosauria; order Squamata; family Viperidae; genus Protobothrops; species Protobothrops mucrosquamatus. Next base: position 10,128 of record NW_015390017.1, read on the forward strand.
TATTGGGTTAAATGACAAAAGCATGAAGTGCACTTTATCAGCATTAGAGGTAATGACCACAAACTGCTCCTGTTCATGTAGGATGACCTTTCTCTGGGCAGAATATATCAAATCATAGATACAAGGCAAGCATTGTAAAACTACTCATTATTTTCACCAGAATATAAATTAAAAGATACATTCAGGAGAACTTCCATCTACCCCAACAGCAATTTCTCAGGAAAATGCCACCTGGTAGATCCTATTTACCTGTTCATGTAGCTGCAGGAACTGGGTAACTAGAGGTAAAAACTCATAATCAAGCAATTTCTGCACCTCAGTTACTAATCTTGCGGTAAAATTCTTAAACACAAAGGCTAGAATTTCTAGAAAATCTGCATTCTGAGGATAGCAATAGCAATAGTACTTAGACTTATAAACTGCTCTAAGTGGCTTACAGAGTCAGCATTGTTGTCCCCAACAATCTGGGTCATTATTTTACTGACCTCGGAAGGATGGAAGGCCGAATCAACCTTGAGCTGGTGAGAATTGAACTGACGAACTGCTGGCAGCCGGCAGTCAGCAGAAGCAGCCTGCAGTACTGTATTCTAACCACTGCGCCACCATGGCTGGATGATAGTGTAGTAGGGCATGGATAATGGAGAAACCACTTGTCTCCATTGTTTCTGTCCACCCAGTATGTTCCAACAGAGTGGGTACTCTCCAGGTCCCCTTCATTAAACCTTGAAATCTTGTACAACCTAAGAAGAATGTTTTCTTGTTGTGGTTAAGTAAACAGCCCAACCAAAGCATCTCCAAGACCACCATCACCAATACTGATACGGCTAGCTACTAGAGTATACACTGAGAGCAAAACCCATTCTTTACTAGCACTGATGATGATACCTGGTTTGGATAATGAAACATCTACAAGGAAACAGCCAAGCTCAGAGAGTACCAAGGACCCCTGATTGTTTTAATTTTGTGACTTTAACTAAGTGGATTTGAAAGCTACCCTGCCACATTTCCATCAACATGTGACTTTGCAACCAAAGGGGACAATACACTGGATCTTGCTTATTCCAACATCAAGAAGGCTTTCAAAGCTATCCCTCACCCTCACCTGGGCCCCTCTGACCATTTCTCAGTGCTGCTTATTCCAGCATATAAACCTTTATTAGTCAGAATGAAACCTGCAGTAATGCAGGTGAGGGTTTGGACAGAGGGAGCTATAGAAGCATTACAAGACTGCTTTGAGTGCACAGATTGGGGCATGTTTAAGGAAGCAGCTACTGATAACCAACATACAAATGTTGAGGAGTATGCCACCACAGTGTCTGCATATATCCAAAAGTGCATAGAAGATGTCTGTGTCTGAAAAGCATTGTTGTGAGGGTGAATGAAAAACCATGGCTGACTTATGAGGTCCGCAAGATGCTGAAAGCACGGAATGTGGTTTTTAAATCTGGTGACATGCTGGCACTTAGAACAGCCAGAGCAAATCTGAAAAGTGCCATAAAAGGTGCAAAGCAAGCCCATTGCCAAAAAAATTCAGGACTTTTTTCAGGACCCAACAAACACCAGACGAATGTGGCAAGGAATCCAGCCATTATGGATTAAAAGGTGACTCCATTGAGATGCAAGGATGACACAGACTTCCTAAACAAACTGAATACATTTTTGGGTAGATTTGAGGCATCAAATAGTACTCCTGCTAGGAAAGCTGTGCCCCATCCTGATGAGCAAGTGCTAAGCTTTGGTGTCACCTCTGTCCGGAAAACACTGCAGAAAGTTAACATTCAGATAGCAGCAAGCCCAGATAACATCCCTGGACATGTCCTTAGGGAATGCGCAGATGAGCTGGCTTGTGTTCTCCCAGATATTTTCAACCTCTCATTGCAGCAGGCAGTGGTCCCATTGTGTTTTAAGATAGCCATCATCTTGCCAGTGCCAAAAAAGTCCACAATTACAGGCCTCAATGATTACCGTCCGATTACACTGACACCCACCATCATGAAATGCTTTGAGAAACTGATAAAGGACATTATTGTATCTAGCCTCCTGCCAGCATTCGACCCACTTCAGTTTGCCTACCAACCAAATCGCTCTATGGAGGATGCTATTTCTTCCGTTCTCCATCTGAGCTTGAAGCACTTAGAGGAAAGAAATACTCATGTGCGTTTCTTGTTTGTTGACTTCAGTTCAGCGCTTAACACAATCATTCCCCAGCATCTAGTAGACAAACTGGGCCTTTTAGGCTTAAACACTCCTTTGTGCAACTGGATTCTTGATTTTCTTACCAACAGGCCCCAATATGTGCGAGTTGGAACAAATACCTCTAATACCATTTACTTGAGCACAGGTTCTCCTCAGGGCTGCATCATAAGTTTGCTGCTGTTCACCCTGTTGACCCATGACTGTTGTGCTAGGTTTGCCACCAAACATATTGTGAAGTTCGCAGATGATAAAAGTAGTTGACCTTATTCATGATGACAATGTGGATGCTTACTGTAAAGAGATTGAGGGGTTGGTGAACTGGTAAGGAAAACAGCCTAGTTTTAAATATCGGAAAACCAAAGAGATCATTGTTGATTTCAGAAAAGGCAGGCGCAGCCACACTTCTCTGTGCATTAATGATTCACCTGTGTAGATGGTTACTAGCATCAAATTCCTGGGTGTGCAGCTAATGAGTAGGCTGGCTTGGTCGCTCAACAGCGAGACACTGGTGAAGTGGGAACAGCAGCGCCTGCATTTTCTGCGTCGCATGAGAAAAGCACATCTTCCTTCTCCTATCCTTACTACTTTATATGGGGGACAATCGAGAGCATCCTGTCATACAGTATCACAGTCTGGTTTGGAAGCATCACTGCTTCAGACAGAAAGGTGGTGCAGAGAGTGGTGAGGATGGCCAAAAAGATCATTGGCAGTTCCCTCCCTCCCATCCAGGACATAGCACAGAAGCATTGCTTGAGCAGGGTCTGTAAGATTATCTGGGACACTACACATCCTCTTCATGAACTGTTTTCCTTATTACCTTCTGGGAGGAGGCTTTGTGGTATCCATAGCAGAACTGTTCTGTCCCAGCCTATGTGAATCCTTGTTAACTCACAAAGACAAACCCCTCTTTTAACAAGTAGGCTGGAAATGCAGGAAAAACAAACCCTTTTTATTAATTATGTACAGACTTGCAAAATGTCCCAAAAGCAAAGGCAAACAGAACACGATTCAAATGAAGAATTGTCCAAAGGCAAACAGAGCATGATTCAAACAGAGAATTGTTCACAGGCAAGGCAAACAGAACATGATTCCATGAACTTGAGTCCTTTGCAAACAGTTGCCTTCAGTAACCAGCACCACCCACACCTTCCCTTTTTATTATGCAGACCCAAGGCGTGGCTTCTCAATGCCTTCTCTTCCTCCCTTGTAGTCACTCCATTGCCTCCCTCTGTCCTGCTCTTCTTGCCTTTCTGCATTTGCAAGCATCTATGATGTCTTCCAGCTGTGAGTCCTCAGAGTCTGACTTAGCTTCCCAGCACAGCTGGGTATCAGCCTGAGCACGAGTGGAGGGGTCAGGCTCTTCATCAGATTGTAAGTCCTGGAGCTCATCAGAGCCTTCCTCTGACTCTGATGGCTCTCCAGGCCCCTCCTCCTCCTCTGATTCCCCAGACTCAGCTGCCGGGTCCACTGGCTGGCACGGAATCACAAGAAGAACATCCAGATTTAGCCATAGTTTCATTCCATACAACAGTAAACTTGTGAACTCTCAAGCTTCCTCCTTCCGTTATATATTCAAGATGGACAGTATTTAATATTTATTTGTCATGTATATGTAGCGGTGTGGGTCTATACATATGTTGTATATAGTATGTTTAGGTGTGTGTCGTGTATGTGTTTCACTTTGAGAGCGGGCAACTAAATTTCATTTTTGATGTGTGCCATTGTGCCCAGAGTAAAAAAAAAAAAAAAAGACAATAAAGGTTATCTTACCTTATCTAGTATAGCATAAGTTTATTTATTTTTTGTTCTTTTCAGTAATTTTCACATATTCCAATGCATGATATACTTTTGCATCAATTTTTGCTACTTCTTCTTGCTTATGATTATCTAATTTAAAGTTCTTTCATACTAATCTTATAATATACCCTTTCTGTATAATCATTGAAGTGTGGGAATTTTAAGAATGAATGACTTCTTAACTACTCAACAGTTACAGAAGCTATGTATAAATTTTTAACATATGACCAATTCTCTTATAATAGGTAAATTAGTTTTTTACAAGTAGATCCTCCTAATATTCCTTTGTTGTTTCTATCAGTTAAATATTTTCAGGAATTCTGAGAATTTATAACATTGGCATATATGTTAACAATATCATAACAAAAAATAAAAATAAAACCACTTCTCTTGCAAAACTGAACCAAGAACTTTCTTTTTGGCAAAAGGGAATTGATCAACAATCAACAATTTCCAAACAGAACTGAAATGAGTCCAACTCTGAAATTCCAGAGAGTTGCTATTAGTCAAAGTACACTTTCTGAAATTGAAGGATCAATGTTGTGTCTTGCATATGTTTTTTATTTTCTCCCTGAACTATCACGGATCCCATGTTCAATCTTATCTGTGCAAAAAGATAGGAGTAAGTATAAAGATGAATTTGGTTTAACACCTAGCAGATATTTTTCAAGCGGCTCCTTCTTTCCAGAGATGTAGAGGGCATGTAGAAATGCAGGGGCCTTTCACGTGAATTTTATCGATCAAAACTGTGCATTTGGAATTGGAAAGAGCTGCCATTGCTTATTGTGAAATAATGTGGAAGTTCTTGGAGAGGTTTCACGGTCTTCATCTAGCTAGATTTTACTGTACAGGCCAAGATATTTTCAGTAAGTTGCAAACA
>NW_015390017.1:20000-34047 GCF_001527695.2 Protobothrops mucrosquamatus
TGATCTGGAAAGCATGGTTATATTTTGGGTCTGAGATTGTAAGTTATTTTATAGCCATAGGTAATATGAAAGAGTTCAAAATCTGCTTTTCTGTATATGTTTGCTAATGTAAGTTAATTGTTCCTGCAAATCTTCCAGTTGGAATTCATATTTGATTATATGACATGTTTTATGGCACTGAGATATTGTAAACAACTTCCCCCTTTGGTTTACCTGTTTGCTGTTTAAATGAATTCAACTTTTCTATGGCCTAGTTTGCTTTGAAAGCACTATTGTCAAGTTTTTTTTTACATAAAACTTCAAGAGCGAAATCATTATTAAGCTAAAAGTTCAGCATCATGAAATTTAAAATCCCAAGCGGTGTATAAACATTAAAAGAAACTTTGGACTGCTAATCCTAGGAAATGAGTTTTATGGACTGAATTCAACAAGGCTTCAGAAATGGTTCCATCTGCTGCCTAGCAGCTGGTGAAAGGATAAATTTAATTCATTAATTCATTTGGAAAAAAAGGATCCAAGTACTAAAGACTTCATTGCTCATAATGCATATAGGTGGAAATCAAAACTGAAATTTGTCATAGTAGATCATCTTTGATAATGATCAATATTTCTGTCACTATTTTTCCAACAATTCTGAAAATGCATCTGAAATGTTTTGAATGACATAAACTATTACTTTCATTTTTTTTTTAAAAAAAGCAGACTAGTTCTTTTTAAATGTACCAGGTAATAGTTTCAGCCACACCTCCCATTTTCTTATGCTATAACTTTATTCTACACAACTTTGAAATTACTATCTGGGAAACTATTCTCTGGCTTATATCAATTGAGAAAATAAATACATTTGATTTCTTTTCCCTAATAGTAAAACAATTTACCAAGCAGCTGTATATGTTTGATTAAAGTGAACTGAATTTATAGTGGAGAATTAAATCTGAATATATACATTCAAAATTCAAGAGTCAGATATCTTCCTGAGGGAAGGCATGTAATTTTTGTCTTGTGCACAAGAGGAGAAAATGGGAAGAAATATTTCTTTCCTACACTTTGACCCACCTTCTTTCACATCTACTAAAGTTTTACAAGAGCTATATATGGAAGTCACATGAGTTTTTGCTTATTTGTTTGCTAGAATTATTTGTCTACTTTGCTTAGAACAGTCACTGGCAATGCTGGCCTGGGTGCAATGATTATTGAATTCCAATCCTCTGGAGGGCATTATTTTGGGAAATCTAACTTAATGCTTAATACAGCACAATGCTATAGAAATATTACAGCTGAAAGCATTCCTGTCTATCTTATGTCTGTACTTAAAATTCAGCAACAAACGAAACATTTATCAAAAGTTTGACACTCTTTCAAAAATCTCCTTAACTTTTAAACCAGGCATTGCTAGGCAAATCTGACTCATTCCTGCCTCATGAGCATATTGAACGATAAAGTTTAGACAGTAACGCAATTACCATACATGCCATGATGAGCATATAAAATGGGTGCATTTGTGTTCCTCCCTGAGATGATGATTTCATGAATGATATTTGGCTATCCATGTTTCCTCTGTAGCCCATAGCTCATTACGCTGGGCTTGCTGGATTTACTATAAAGGTTCTGTTCACACCCTGTGGGTTGGGTTAAGAATTAGGATTTATGCATTTACTTCTGCTGCTTCATTGTTTATACAGCTTTGGTTTAGTTTTGATTCCCCCCCTCCTTTTTTTTTTTTGCCTTTGAGGCTCTTCTACAGTGTCAGCTGCTGACTGATAGTAGGAGAACGGCCTCATGGTGTGAATGAAAGGGACCTAGCGGTTGGTAAACAGAGATAAGGAATAAATAGAGCACAGGCAAAAGGAGATAGTTCTGTGAGTGCCCAGATTGCCGCCAGTCTGTTCAAGTGAGATGCAGTGCCTGTCCTTTTCCCAGATTAAATTAGTGAGCGAAATCTCCAGTGACCTCCTCCCCTTATCCCCATACTCTTTAGCCAAGCTGAACAGCCTCTGCTGTAAAGTATTCATTTTATCTAGGGACAAGTTGGACAATAGAACTCTCCCTGATACTTATGGACAGCTGTCGTCATTCAGTGGGGTTTTGAGCATGTCATTCTTCATAGGAGTTAAAAGGGTTTATGGCTTGTAACTGAAGAGAGAGCAGAGATTCATGAATGCCAGCTCTGAGGGTGCATGGAATGAGGGAGCAAGGAAAGCACACCTTTGCCCACCTGTGTGGGGTAAAAAAAGATTCATATTATTTTGTTTGCATTTGTTTAAAGGGATTTCAGGATGAAAATGTAATTACATTGAAGCATGATCTGGATGCAGAAATTAACATTCACAAATGTTCAGGATCTGGGTGACAAAGTTGTGGCAATTATTAAAGGTCACCAGTGCAACCCTTTCCTACTGTCCCATTCCATTCAGCCCCATTGTCTGTGTTTAAATCTCATGCCTCTTCCCTTCAACAAGCTCCCAAGAAACATTAAAGCTTCACGAGATACCTCTGTAGTCTTTTTTTTTTAGTGATTTACTGCAAATATATTCAGCATCTGACTGATTAAATAGACCTTCGGCAACCTTGAGGGTCAGCGTGTGGAGTATGTACATAGAAAATGCATCAGCCCATTGTACCCTGGCAGCTAATGAGATTGGTCGTTAAGTAAATGACACAAGCCTACAAAAAAAGCTTAGCAGCTCACTAGAGTATCACAGAGTGTCCCTGCACACCACACAACGACACAAACACTGGACTAACCTAGCCCACCCCTGCGTTATTCTACATCACTGCTTCCCTGATGTCAGCGCGAGAGACAGAACAAAGGCTAAAAGGCACACGGTAAGTCAGTCTGACAATTATGCCCTGGGGAGAAAGTAGAGCAAATTTTAGCCTAAGCATAGGCTTGGAAGTCCATTTCTGGACAAGTAGGTCATAATGCAAGGAAAGCTTTTGTGCCACTTCAGTATAGGGGATTTTAAAAAAAGAGATGGTGCTTTTTCCTCTCTTTGTCATCTTCACAAAAGTTTTGAATTTCTAAAGTAAAGTGGAAAGATGGGATGCTCAGTGAACTTAATGTTGTGGGGGACTTAAGAGGTGGTAGTGGGGAGAAATGCATTCTTTTGTCATATCTGAACCTAATAAGTACTACCTCTGCTGATTCTTCTTCCTATATGCTCAACTTTGCAGGAACCGACTCTTTTCTAGCTCTCTTCAAAACTGAAAGTGCTTGAAGCTATAGAATAATAGCTTAACTGTGCATTAATTTCTTATTTCCATCAACTTGCCAAATGGTTAAGAAAAATGGCATTGGAAATGATGTTTTCATAAAATAATGTTTCAGTTAGAAGCCATGGCATTACATCAAAGTCAAAGTCTCCATGCTTTAGTTAAAAAATAAAAGAAGAATGTCGGGTACTTTTGGTTGCAGTCATAAAATCTATAAAAATGTAAAAATGACAGCTAATCAAACTTGTATGGTTTTGTTGTTAAAGTAGTAATCAATGAGTTTAGGAGATCAAAGGATCTCTCTCTCTCTCTCTCTCTCTCTCTCTCTCTCTCTCTCTCTCTCTCTGTGTGTGTGTGTGTGTATAAAATACATATATACTTTTTATTTTGTTTTTCACATTCTGGAAAAAAAATGGCAACAGGAAGTTGTAGGAAAGTCTTGCTACCTGAAACACTTTCTTCTGCTTTTATCTTCAAAACTAAAGTAATACAGTAGATAAAAAGTGAACATCAATTACAAATGTGTAAGATATGCATTTTAATGTGTCTGTTGATAAAAATCATTATGATATTATTTGCCTTTGATTAATAGTTAAAATTTCAAATGCAGAGTTATTGCATTACCATACTGGTATAATCTATATTTTTATTTAGTTATTGCATTTTGGAAAATAAGCATTCTGAGGTAATTTACAAACCTCTATAAGTTATTTTTATTGAAGTATTTGTAAGAGGCTTATTGAAAGTTTTTACCTAGTTGAACACATTTATTTGAAAGCAAACATCACAAATTTGATATTACAAATTTGGACAGAAAAGAGGTTTATTATTTCAACATAAAATTGCAAATCAAAGCATACTGCAGTCATTAAAAATATTAATGGGGGTAGAAGACCACAAACACACAATTAATATTATTTGAGAGTACCTTCGTTATAAAGCAGATGCTGCAAATTCAAACCTCCTTTATGAATGCTTAAAAGTTAAATTGTGAGTAGAATGAATAGCAATATGTGCATTTTGTGTACCAGGTTATTAATCTACAACTGTTCTTTACACCTTCAATTTCTTTTGCTAGGAAAGCTGAATTAGAAGTGTGTCAAGTTCAAGTTAGTAATTACAATTGTACCATATGTTCCTGAGTGTTTGTAACCCAGTAACACATATGTTTGTTTAATTCTACAAAACTGTTAACTGCTACAAAAGTAACATAAAATATAGCGAAAAAAGTAATGCTGCATTCAAGCAAGTCTATCTACAAATTGCATTACATTTCTCAGGAAAGCATGTCATTTCAGCTAGAGGTTTAAGCTGAAACATTTCTAATTCGTGTTTTTCATGTAATCAATAAGTTAAAATCTTGCCTACAATTGTAATTTCTCATAGAAAATTTTCAGAGTAGCATCAAGTGATTGTTTAGACAGTTTGGAGAATTGTAATGGAAAACATGTATTTGTTAAGTGTGTAGACTTACAAAATGACCACGTGCCAGGTTAGAGATCTAACTGAACATTTTGCAATGCATTCATAAAAAACTATGTCTACACAATTTTTCTGGGCATTATATCTTTCTATATAACGATCAGACTATTGAAAAACATTTCAAATATCTAATATATTTAATTCCTACCATGTTTTTCATCAGTAGATCTGTAACTCCAAAATATCATTAGAAATAGACCCTGCAACCTTCAAAAAGTTTATTATTTTATAACTGAAACATGGCATGGTGCAGAATGAAGCTCCTTCTTGAGTTTTAAGAGTTTTAACCAACAGTTTCAATTCTATAGGCTCATTCCTGTTGTTTACAGATATGGGAACTCTCCTTTTTCAATTTAAGAAGATGACATATATGCTTTTTAAATATGTGTAGAACAGTCTCTTCCAAGACCTTCTCAATATCCCAGACTGCAACATTATATTTTCTACATAACAACATAAATGGACTATTAGTTGAGTGCAGCAGGGGTTGAAATTAAGTAACTTGGTAGAATCACTCAAACTTTGCAAGTCAAGGCTTGTGTTAACTTAGAATGTTAACTGTATGGTGACTTTTTAAAAAATGTTTTAATAAGAAAATCTTAAACTGCTTATAAACTGTAAATTTAGGTTCCATTTGTCACTCAAATGAAAAATAAAATAATTCCAAGGGAGAAAACAGGTAATGAGAAAGTCTTGGAGATATCTTAGGAAACTTAGAGGAGTCAAGATAGATTGAGTTGTTTAAGGTTTGTTCCTACTATGTTTGCTTGTGTGGGGAGGGTTGTTCATAAATTTTGACTTATGTGTAAAGCCTGTCAAAAGTTAACTTTTTGCCTGTGTGACTGTTCACTCACTCACTCATTCACTCACTCGCTCGCTCACACAAGAAGCCAACAATATCTTGAGAGAAAACTTTCTAGCAAAAACAAATTATACTAGGATCCTGAGCTTCACGGAATATTTGGGTGCTTAAGTTTGCTCTTGTAAGCAAACTAACTGAAATGATGTATTTAAGCATTCCTCTATACTCCTTTCCCCTCAAATCATAATTGCACTTGTCAAAGCTATTTTCATTTGAAGTGAGATTTGGAGCTGTGCAATGTTCTATCACAGAATCCTTCTTAAAGTGATTTTATGTACATTCAAGTTATTGAAATATTTTATCCTGAAAACTGCTTAGAATTATTAACAATATTCAGTTTTCAAAGGAACATATTTCCCCATATAATATCTCATATAGAAGGATGGCATTCACTCTATTTCTATTGAAACATCATTCTTTGGTTGTACATGAAGCAGTTGAATTGCAAAATGAAATGTTAATATTTCAAAAACTAATATTAGTATCAAACTAATATTAGTAAAACAGGATATCAAGAACTGGTTTTGTTTATTCTCAATAAAAAAGTAATGATCAAAAAATTCTTAGCCCTATCAATATCAGATGTATGATACTGAATAAAACAGTGCTCAAAAACTGCTTCTGTAGCCAGTAAGTGATATTTACAATGTCCAAATGCAATCAAACATTAAATAGGACTTATCTCCAAAGGAGGCTATGTTTTCATCGTGCTGAACCAAATTGTTCTTCAATGACATTTTCTTGTCCCTTAATTATAGTATGAAGATATAAATCCATTTGCAAACAAAATTGCTCTTTTTCTATTTTGTGCTCGTAAAAACAGCCCAGCAATTTAAACTTAATGTGCTCCTTTACATTTGTCTCATGCAGCCTGATCCTAAATATATTTGTTTAAAAGTAAGCCTACTGGATTTCACTGTTTACTCTCAAGCTGTGCATATGGATTGTATAAAAATGTACTACTCATTAGTTTAGATTTAGACAGCCAAATTATAATTGTGCCTGCCAATTTATTATGATAAATCTAAGTTTTATATTAGCAACAAAACCTTATATTTCCAATTGTAGACATGCATGTAGACATGCAATGAATTTTTTAAAAGAGAGTAGCACTTATTATTTTCATATGCAGACCTTAAAACATTTAAAATTTAATAGAAGTAACAAGATACTTTTGGATCCAAAACCTGTTGGATGAAATTCTCAAACAATATTTTGTTTGGGATCCTTTTTCAATAAGGATCTGTTATGTTTATCAGCTTTTGTCAAAGGATCATGACTTTTCTATAAATGATGTTTGAAAGCAAAGATAACAGGATAGTATGTTGAGTGAAAACAAAATAATTATTCGGCCAAAGATCACTCATGCTATAGAAAGAAAATACATAATGTTTAACTTAACAAGTTGCTTGAGTAGAACTTGTTGGGTTCTGTATGTGAGCTGTCACTCTTAACAAAAAGGGTTAAAGAAAATGCATTCTGTTGCATCTGCTTATTAAATCCCTTACTTTAGTAGAAATTCAAATTTTGTAAGATTATTCGTTTTATTGATGCATATAATTATAATCACAAGCCATCTGCTGATTTGGCAGGCATGGTTAAAATCTCTAACTCTCATAACCTTTCAAGTACAGTGCCTTTGGGACTCTATTTCACTTTTATATTTTGGAAAACACATATGAACAAACAAGAGAGGTCATCTGCCAAGTCAGACCTGTTAAAAAGCATCCCTCTGTATTAGCAACCCTGGACTTAAGTGCAAGGAATTTCCTGGGTATTGTGTGTGTGTTTTAATTCCATCTTCAGGAACAGATTATTCTCCAATGTGTTTGGGGAATTTGATTTTTTTCTGGGGATTAAGCTCTTTCCTGTCACACTTGAGACCTGATTTCTTTTCTCAACCAAAGGGACGAACAATGCTCAGTTTGAAGTACAAATATTTAAAAAACTGGGGTACCAAAGGGTGTAAAACACAAAGCTACATACCAAGATCTGGATCCAGATCATCCCATCAACTTATTAATTAGCCTCAATGAATCAACGTTGCTTCAGCCCCCATTGGCAACAGGAGTAATAATAATAATGACACATTTACAAGACTGTGGCATGATTTGTAACAGTGATATCTGAGCATTGAAAAACAGGATATCAAAGTCAATTTTTATTTAAAGTTCAGGAACTTCTTTGGGGCCATTAACAGAACTTTTTCTTGTCTAGTAAGGGAGCAGGATTATTTTGCATCAACAGTTGCCTTTCACCATGACAAAGCTGGGCCCCTAAATTTTAAGAAGTAGAGTGGCAGTACACAATATCTTGATTGAAACTGGCCTGCTTTTTTAAAACAAAACAAAACAAAACAAAAAACCTTGAGGCCTGTTCATATCTTCCTGGCCTGCATTTTTACAGTGCCATACACTGTGGCTTCTGACCAGAGAAAGTATATGGATGATCCAGCATGAATTATGTTGAAATAATTTTACATATGAATAATGTTGGATATAGAATAAAACTGAGCAGGTGGGTAGAAAAATTTGATATTGCCAAATGCTAGAGATATAAAACTTTGAGAACATAATAAGTATTAAGGAAATGCTCCAAATAAAATGTGGTGAAAAACCAGCCATAATATTTTCCTTCCAAATAATATTTTGAGGTTACTTTGTTATATTTTTAATTGCATTCTCAGCTGTCAGCTTGCATCTTCTTTAATAGAACCCCAAACACTCTATGCAGTATGCATATTGCTTTGCACCTTTGGGGAAGTTTGATTCTCGCACCACCCAGCCCTGTATCGGAAAACAGGAGGTGAATGCACATGTTGGAAAGTATCTGCACAGCTGAAACTAGGGAAACCAGCTGACTGTGTCTCTGGTTTATTTTGCAACCAATTAAGTATGACATCTGTTGAAACTCAGGAAACCAAGACTCCCTTCCCCCTTTTCATGGAGTTATTTGAATGGCTTGTCTTTCACATGGAAATCACAAAGCATCAGTGGAAAGCATTTTAAAAGGCTGGATTTGTAGCACAGGTTTATTTTCAGGTGGAGTCTATACTCCAGTATACAGGAAGAGAATGACCATCCATTGGAAGACATATTGCTTCATTTGTATGGATTCCTATCTACTAATAGCATTACTAATGGCTAAGTTAAGCCTACTCTCTATTGTGAGATGAATTCATAACAAGGCATTGCATCCCCAAATTTTTGTTTGGGGACTTGGAAAAAAAAAGTCTCATCAGACAGGTAAATGGGAGATAGATGCTCTACTAATGTTGTAGAAGAAATGTTGCTCTTTATCATTTATAAATAATGCATTTTAAGCTTCAGCCAAATCCAGAGCTCTGCAAATAAAAGATATGCTATGCTATGCTATGCTATGCTATGCTATGCTATGCTATGCTATGCTATGCTATGCCATGCCATGCCATGCCATGCTATGCTATGCTATGCTGAAATTTTCTGCTTTTTTTAACCATCTTCATTCATTTTGATGGGAAAAATAGCTTTTAATTGTTTCTCCCTTTTTGACAGAGAAGACAACCTTGGTTACATTATTGTGGAGTGGGTGTGAGATTATTGTGAGATTGCCAAAGGATATGTGTAACTTTTCTTTCTTTCATTGTATCTTTTGCTCTCTTACATTTGCATGTGCATCTCTGTAGCTCAAATGCTCTCCCCAGCCCTTTTCTCAGGGTCTTATTTCTAGAAAAGCTTCAACATGGCTTCCTAAAATAAAGCTAGGATCAAGCTGGTTTTAGAAGAACTTTGAAACGGAAGCTATTTTAGCTGTCTACATTGTGTTGCACCTAAAATGTTTCACATTTCAGATTGTAAACAAAGGATTAAATAGTAACAGGAACCTTCCTCTCACCTTCCACACCAAAAAAGTTCCCAAAAAAGCATAAGGCAGTTCCTACCACAAAGTTTTTCTAGATGTAGAGGAGGGCATGGCTGGGCAGCAAAGAATGGGGAAATGAGTGAAAGATTACAGTGGTGTATTTTTTGCCATATCACAACAAAAACCAGGTTGCAAAACACCATAAAAAATGCATGAGAGTGAAGTATAAAAACAACAGTTTCTTTTATGTAGGAAGAAAACTCTGGAAATTTTCAGATTATTCCTTCTTAGTACCTTATTACACCACTAAAGAATGAAATTGGTTTGTTCATAGATATCTTGGAAATCCATAGATGAAATAGATTGTTGCCCCAGTTAAATCAAAATAATTTCATTGGCTACTTCTGGATCTCCCTATCACTTTTTTTTAAAATGATGAATGTTTTCTATGCGTTCTATATTTTCTATGTCCCAGTCTCCTCCAGCTCTAGAAAGAACACAAAGGCAATCAATTTCTGGGAATCCTGTCAATAAAACATTGTTGGGACTTCTCCAAGCAGTCACCAGGATTCAACACTAACTCAAAGATGCATGCACATAAGCTAAATATATTTTTAAAAGGTTTAAAGGTTTCCCCTATCTAGTCATGACTGACTCAAGGGGGTGGTGCTCATCTCCAATTCTCAGCCGAGGGAGCCTGCATGACTGAGAGACATTTCCATCATCATGTGGCCATCATGAAAATTGGGAACTCAATAACCTTTCCCGCCAAAGTGGTACCCATTTATCTACTTGCACTTGCATGCTTTCAAACTGTTAGGTTGACAGGAAGTGGGGCAAGTAATGGGAGTTCACCCCACCACACTGCATTCTGGGCTCGAACCCAGGCTATTGGCTTTCCAGCTGACAAGTTCAGCACCATTGAGCCATTATGCCCCACTAAAGACATAGATTCTGCAAATATTCATACATGACATTTTTTCACTAATGATCCACTCAACACTCCTGTTACCATGCAGAGTTAAATATAGTGTTTCACTCCATTTGAATTATACATAATCATAAACTTGTAATGGAATGTTGAAATATTATTCAAATGATTACATAAGGACTTCATAGTCCATAAGGCTGACCTGGAGTGCATTAACATGAACATAAATTTGAGATTATGGAAGAAATTGTTCTACAGTATATCCACAACATATGGCCACAATTGAGATCAGAATTTCTGTCAGTAAGCAAGACAGTTGTTGTGAGTGCCACCTGATTTTATGACCCTTTCCCCCTGATTGTCAAGTGTATTACTGCAGTTGTTAAGTGAATAATACAGTCTTTAATTAAATCCAGCTTCCCCAAATGACTTTGCTTATCAGAAACCAGTTGGGAAGGTTGCAGATGGCAGTCACATGACCCTGAGATGCTGCAGCTGTCTTAAATACATGCAGGTTGCCAAGCATCTAAATTTTGATCGTATGATCAAGGGAATGCTGCAACAGTAATAAGTGTGAGGATCTGTCATAAATCACTTTTTTCAGTGCCGTTATGAAAAGTCACTAAATAGTTGGTTGTAAGGCAAAGACTACTTGTACTCAGTTCTGCTGGGCAAACTCTGTTTGGAACCCTGACTTCTGTTCTGGTGCCTCAGCTCAAAAAGGAGAAAGTTCAGAGAATGGCTATTTAGATTGGGAGGAATATAGAAACTATGTACTATGAGAAGAGACAACTAATGGTGACATGATAGTAATTTCTGAAATCCGATTTTTGTTATATAGAAGAATGTGTTTTCTGTTGCCTCAGAGATATCAGCCAGGTTAAAACCACAAAAAAGCAGGTTCAAGCTAGGCATCAGGAGGAACTTGTTGCTTATATAAAAATGTTTAAGCAGTGAAGGAGGCTGACACATGATGGAGTGACCTAGAGGTTTTTTGCAGATGCTGGATAATTGTTATTATTTATTTTATTTATCCAATGTATATAGTCACTCATCTCACTAAAAGTGACTTTGGGCAGCATACAACAAAGCTAAAACAGTGAATAAATACATAAAACCACTTACCATCAATAAAAACATTTAAAACCATAAAAACCAAAACAGACAAGGAAATAATAGATGAAGAAAAGTTCATAATAATGGATCTACCTCAGACATTCATCCACTGGCATAATCAGATCTTAAGGGACATTTGGAAGCTCATAAGTGGTGAGCCAATCTCACCTCAGAGGGGAGGAGATTCCACAATGTGAGTGCTATCACAGAAAAGATCCACCACCTAGAGCCTGCCAAATGTAGCTACCTAACTGGTGGAACCTGTGACATGCCCTCTCTTCTGGTGGGGTGGCAGATGAAATCAGGCAAAGGCAGCCCTCAGGTAACTCAGACTCATGCCAGGAAAGGCTTTAAGGGCCAGCACCAGCATCTGAATTGGACCCAAAAAAACTGGCAACAAATGCAGCTTGTGAAACAGAGGTATAACACGTATTCTAATAGAAACACGCATAATTGTTCATATTGCCACATTTTGCACTAGCTGAAATTTCCAGATACTCTTCAAGGGCAGCCCCATGTAGAGCACATTACAGTAGTCAAAACAGGGAGCTGACCAGGTCATGACTGACTGTGACTAGGGGCTTTTGATCTAAGAACAGGCACAATTGATGCCCATTACAAAATTGTACAAAGGCCTGTCTAACCACAACTGCCACCTGCTCACTGAACAGGACTTGTCAGTACAGGAAGACACCCCCCCTCCCTCCAGATACTCACAGGATCTTTTCGGAGCAGTGCAACTTTATTCAGCACCAAAAAGAGTATCCAAAAATCACAAAACCTTAAAACTCAAAGCCACTCAATCTTGACTCTCTTCCCCAATCACCACTGACTAGAACTGATTTGATTGTATTGAAAGTTGCTGAGAGGTCAAGTAAAGCGATGATGGACTTGCATCCATCATCCTGCTCATGCCATATATAATTTGAAAGCTTGCCCAATACCATTTCTGTTCTATCCAGATCTGAATCCTGACTGAAAAAGATTAGTCCTTCCACCACTATGATTTTATGTTTTGCAGTGTGTTTACGTTTGAAAATAAAGGTACAGGAAGCTATTCTGAAGGATTATGGAAAGGATATTTTACATGTTGCTCCTAAATATGCCAGTTTATAATCCAGGAATCTCACCTCTTTTTGTTCCATTGCACAATGTTTCAGTTCGAATAGAATTAGTAATAGATATGCGTTGAGATACATGTACATTCCATACTTTGATGGCTTGTGCTGTACCTCAAAAGGCTTATGCTTTTACCATACTCCTTCTGATGTTCACTATCTAATGTTTTTCTTGTTCAATTAGAGAGGATGATGATGATGATGATGATGATGATGATGATGATGATGATGATAGGATGATGTTATTCATTCAATTGTGTCCAGCTCTTGGTGATTCTATGGCCAGGTCTCTCCAGACCTTCCAATCTTGCACTATTTTCTTGAGTTTTTCAATGCTCTGGCTGGTTTCAGTTTTGATGGTGTCCATTAGAAATCTAGGACCTAAAATGACATCAGCTCATTATACCATTCAAATTCTTTGTTTGCATAACCAGCTAATTTATTTGGGTTATGTTCTCAAATAACTTGAATTGGCTCAATTTCTATCTTAATGGTAACCTATGCAGCTTCGAAACTTAGTCCAGAAATTACTAGCTGGAAATTTCCTCCTAGTACTGCTCAGCTGAATGTACCAATGTGCACAATGTTCTCATGTTTCCATTCCTATCAGAAGACACCAGTAACATGGAGCAGAAAGAGAGAGAAAAAAATGCAAAATATTGTGACAGAGATATAATACACAGCTACCGTTTTCATAGGCAGATATGCATTTTGTATAATGACTGTTTTGACTCTTGCTTGTGCTTGACTTTAGCTGCTAGAAATTCACACAGCTGAGTAGGAACAGGAAAGAAATTTGGTACATTTCATTTGCCTGTGAACTTACTTGGTCTTGAGCACAAAACCAGAATCAAAACTGAAACAGAGTTGCAATGAAATATTAATGTTTTCAGTCCAATTTATTTTTTAAAATATATATTAAGAGAAAATATATCCAACATACATGTAAAAATGAATATAACATTAAAACATATTATATTAAGATAAATTTACATAGGAAAACTGCATACATTAGGAAAATTGTGTACCAAAAGGCTATATTAGGAGTAACACATGTGAAAAGGTGCATTGATTTTAGGCAGATTTTTTTAAAAAAACAGACGATTAAGTTTGATTCCAATGAAGCAAACTTAAATATAGAAATATAGAAAATATAGAAAAATAGGAAATCAAATGCAACCAAATTTGGGCATCTTCCATTTTGTATGTGTGCTTTCTAGAAAACATAGCAAGAACCAGGCCATTCAACCTGCTGGTGCTCTTCATCCTATCTGGTGGACTTTTTTCCCCAATTAACCCTGCTTATGATAGTATTTTACGTTATTCAAGACATTGTCTTTCCACTTAGTTTACTTATTCCATGGTTATAATGTATGAAAGTACTACGCAGAAGGATAAATGGATAAGAGAGACTGGAAATGTATGAAGAGGTTTCATTTTAGATTCCACTTGGAAAACAGCTCAATTTGCCATTGTTAATTTTTT
>NW_015390017.1:35741-47251 GCF_001527695.2 Protobothrops mucrosquamatus
CTCGCCTACATCGTCCATATAGGACGACTCGGGAACTCAACTCCTACCCCGGGCAGCTCACCTATCCCCTTATGCCCAGGGGAAAGGTATCAAGCCGTTTGACAGCTGATGCTGGCTGTCAAACCGGCTTTTACGCAAAACAGGCGGGAGGCAGCAAACAGCTGCGACCGACGAAATCGCCTGCCACCGGAAGTCCTTCGAATCAATTGGAGCTTCTGATTGGTCTTTAACAGCAGCCCTATTTAGAGCCCTGTATATGTAACCAAATAGTAATGAAGACACGAGTCATTGCAGCAATGTCCTTGTGCTTAAGGTAACGCTGAAACTTGGTGAAAGGTCCCAAGCCATGGTACCCGAGCCATGGTAGCCAGGCAATCATATGAGATTACACTATCCCAATCCCACAGTGTCTATAATTTTTTTTAAATCTGTCTGATCCTGTAAAAAAGAAGATCCTTGGGGAAAAAGAGGCATTAAAAGACATTCCTATGCTGTATTACTTCAACAATTATAGCTCAAATCATTGTCACTGCAGTCCCCTGGGAAAACCACTCCCTGTAATTAGAAGCCAAAGCTATCAGTTACTTCTGCTTCTTTCCTCCCCTCTCTTCATTCTGGCATTCTGATTAGAGTTTCAAGAAAGTAACTATTTTACATATGTATTTGTGCAACATTCCAAATGCAGAATCTCTCCTTGAGTATTGAGGTATATAATGAGGAGACTTTCCTCATTGATTTAAACAACTGCTGAATCTGAAATCATCCTAGTTTTGTTCTGTGTTTGCGTTTCAGATGAGCCCCAGGCAGGGTCCTTGAAACTGATCCGTGGCATCTCCCTAATGCTGTAAAATTCAGATTTGTTCTAAAGCTGTATAGTTCAGATTTGACCTGTGTTAATTTTCTGTTTGAACATCTAGTAGGAGATGTCTACTTTTTCTTGGAATGCGTGAAAGACTTCCATTTTTTAAAATGTTCCCCTAATTAGAAAGAATTAGATAAAATGTCCTTTTGATAGGCATAATTCTCCATCCTCTTTTATATATATTGCAAAAGAACCATAAATTTGTGCTATGTTTAATTTCTTTCCATCAGGAAAATGTTGAGAAGAATAGCACTAATTTACTTTCCACTGAAATGGCAGTATGTGCAGTACAGAAGTGAAGTATGACAACTGGAATAAATTACAGTTCTTGAAAATGCAGGTGCAAAGTGCCCATGTACCCACAAATTAAGCTAAATCACAATGATCTGGTGGTGTTTTGTGGAAAAGGACATTCAGTTCTTCCTTTAGATCAAAATTAGCTAGGTTACTGCACAAGATATATTTTTATTATGTCTTATCTACTAAGGGTGATTTAAAAAGATAAATATTATTCTGGGATATTACATGCTATACATTCATGTCTAGCTTTCCTGGTAAAGTGGATTCTAGAGACTGTAGAACTTGAAGAAAGATTTGGAAGGAAGTGAAGGTTCTCTTTGGGATGCCCTAATAAAGGAGAAGCAGAGAATATTGTTATCACTAGAGTTCCTTTTCATCGTGTCCAATACACAAATATACATATAGACTGAAAATAGGGTATTAGAAGGAATCAGTTGAGCAATAATTCATAAAATATTGCAGCTGAGCAATAATTCATAAAATCTAGTCTCGTATCAGAAAATGTAGATCAAGAACATTGTAATGAAAGACTAACATGGTAATATCTTCCAAAGGCTTTTTAAATGATAGACTGATTTGACCAGAAATTTTTATTTTTTGTGATCCTAACAGTTTAATCAGAAAATATTTCCTCTATTCTTTGCAGCTTGTTAGACTTGTGTACCATTTAGTGGCCTTTCTTATTCATTCCCCCATTATTTAAAAATTGGACTATGTTTTTAGTCATTTCATACCATTCAATTACTGAAAGATTATACTTGGCATCTAACACCTTATCTAGTGCACTATTAAATGACCTTGTTTATAAATGGATTAATACATTTCTCTTACTTTTATAATTTTCCTCAGAAGGACACTACTGCCCCTACTATTATATAATTATCTCAGGTGCAGGGAGATTCTCACCTCAGGTTGAAGAGATAACTTTGTTCTAAACCTATGAGCTAATTTGCTGACTTCATAATATGAATTACTTATTGTCCATTATCAGTGTTAAAGAACACCAAATTGCCAGTCTAGGTTGTTTCACAATCTTATTATTTTCTTTAAATGGCAAACTGAAATGCTATTTTTTTTTTTTTACAATTGGTCCATTGTAAAAAAAAAAAAAAAAGCAGTTCCAGAGAATTGCTGGTTTTTATTTTGGCTAGACTGGAAAGATGAAAAGCAGGACAGAATAAGACAATGCAAATCATTTCCATAACACTGTCAAGAAAATTGCATGGTTGCAGTCACCAAAAATTGAAGAACAATGGAGGAGGCAGACATTGTTCCTAACTCTCACTTCCAGGTTTCCTATGGGAATCAGGCTGATCATTATGGAAAGAGGTTGTTTAACTAGGTAATTTCTGGTCTAATCCAACTATGATCTTTATATCTAATCTAAAAAGAGAAACTTAGAGCACAAAACATCTAAATATTTTAATACTTAAAGGCTATTACATATGTTTTTTCTTTTTTCATTTATCCCATGACATTTTTATATTTTATGATATTTTTGTGCTTCAAGTAAATATTTCTTTGAAATATTTTCAGATTGGAGAATTGAGTCAATTGAAAATCATGTAAATTTCAAAAAAGTCATGAAGTTAAAAGGGATACGGTAAGATGGTAGAAATTACAGTTGTCATTGTTGGAGAGAAATTCTGTGATTAAGATGAATGTTTTGACCAGAATATTATTTTTCTTTCAAACAATACCCATTTTGACAACTGATGTGCCAATTAAACAATGGCAGAAAGTTATGTCTAAATTTATTTGGCAAGGGAAACAAACATGTTAAATATAAGATGTTACAAGATGTTAAAGAAAGAGGAGGATTGGGTTTATGCAATTTGAAAGTATATTTTGCAGCTTGTTGATTTGGATGAAAGAGTGGATGCTGTTGAAAAATAAAAGAATTTTGGAGCCAGAAGGCTATGAACTGAGATTTTAGTGGTATGGATATTTAGGGTATGACAAAGCTGTGGTTAATGTAGATTTTAAAAAACATTTTGTTAGATGTGCCATACTGAGACTATGAAATAGATATGAACCCAGGTTGTGCCCCCAAATATCTGTGGTTCTCTCAACACAAGAAATATATTATAGAAGGACAACGATAAGTAAATACAAATGGCTAATTTATCATGACACGTTAGAATTTTGTCAAGGGGAATGTAAAATAAAATCAAGAGAAAATCTAGCAGCAGAAGGATATACTTATCAATGGTTCTCTTATTTACAGTTGTTAGAAAGATTTAAAGCAGATAAGAGAATTTCTGGTTGTGAGTAGAAGAACAACAAGTGAAAGAACGCATAATAAAATGGGTTAAACATTTGGTTACAATATACAAATAGAACATTGGGAAAATATGCAGTTAAACACTTGAATTTACATTATATTATCTTAAAGAGAATATTTAACATGTGTTTAAAGGCACATGTTGCTATATGTCACTGATGAAGTTGTCTAGAGCAGTGTTTCTCAACCTTGGCCATTTGAAGAAGGATGGAATTCAACTCCCAGAATTCCCTAGATAACATGTGCCTCTCTTCAAGTGGCCAAGGTTGGGAAACACTGGTCTAGAGACTTGACATGTAGGTTGGAAATGTGAACCACAAGAGGGGACATTTTATCATGCTTGGTAAATGTGTCAAAAAGCCATAAAATTTTGATCTCAAACACATGCAGTAATCCAGACCATTTTAAAGATTAATATACAATTGAAACCAGAGGCTTTTCTTTGATTGATAAACAATTATAAAAAATCATGGCATTTTGTTTCTATACATGACTGCAGCAAGGCTATAATATGCACAAAGATAAAAAGATTTTACATTACCCACAATGGAGGAATAGATGGTAAATATGATGTAACTTGCTGAGATTATATTGAATATACAGTAGTCACCCACATAGCATTAAAATGTGGATGCAAATATCAGTATGTGTATCTATATTTTCTTAAACAAGAAGTGAGGGCAATTAGACATCCCTCCTCATACATCCTTTCTTGCACATAACAGTCTTGATCCTTTCTAGCATTCTAAACCAGAATAATAGTTGGCAACTATATATTTAAAGAACTGTGTGGCTTTCCTTTGGAATTCTACCTATTTCCAGTCAGCTATCTAGAGAAAGAGGTAAGGGATATAGACAGGACATTATGTCAAATTACTACATGGACTTGCTCTGGCTTTCATTGCTTGGATTGCAGGTTAGATGTCGAGGGGCCTAGCAGTGGGATCTCAGATGATTTGGGTGCTATCATCTATACATCTGTAATCTCCTGAGGCAAGGCATCTCAGTGGTTTCAGAAGAAACTTTCATCTGTTGTGGGACTTTGAATGGGAGATACTATAACATTATTTTTTTTTAAAAAGGAAATGCTAGATAACAGCATTGTTTGTCTGGGATAGGTGTCTGTTCTTAAAACCTGAAAATATAATGACACATTGCCAACAGTGATAGAAAGGTACTTTGTGCACAGTTATGAATAATGTTTCAGTTAACCTTTTTCATGATTATAAAAAGGTAATTGAAACATAGACTGGGTATTTCTGGTTTAGAAAGGGAAGGTAAAGGTGCAAACTTCTGGTCCTTTAGTATTTCTTCTTTCCTTCTATTAATTGCTGATAGATAACACTAGAGTATCTACTCAGAAATAGGTCTAATTGGGTTCAGTATTTTTCTAAAAAATGAGCAAAAGTGTGAAACTAGTCAATATTTGCTTCATTGCTTGAACTACCTGCCAATCTATAAAGCTAACTCATTATATTTAGAATGGGCAGGGCTATAAATATAAATATATCTCCCCATTTTTATTTAAAGTTATAACAAGTATTTCCATACTAGCAATTTATAATACCACCTAGCCATTCGAGTAGTAATACATTGCTAACACAAATAGGATTTATTATTGGTAGTAAAGTAGTGCTTGAGTGAGCCTTTAAATCACTTATGCAGAGTTCCAAAATGAAAAACAAAAGCAGGATCAATTGGGAACTTGCCAAATAATTTTTCTATATTTTTTTAATTAATGGTGCCCAAACCATATTTTTTTTCCTAAACCATATTGTCTGAAATAGCCAAGAATGTTGACTGGTTATGTTTCCAAGTCAAATATCAAAAATGGGGAGTTCATCACTCAGGTTTTCTTTTGTTTTCAAGCAAAAATGTTGAATGTTCAGCCTGATACCAAGGATTAGCTAACAAGTTGCTTGAAAATTTTATTTAGGATCCTGGAGAACTGAAGGCAGATTTTTGGCATACATATGGTCAGACTAACTTAACAGATAACTTTGAAATGAACACAGACTCTTTTATATTTACCTGACATGTCATTTGATTTTGCTCTCTGGGAAAAGTATGTTAATGGGTCATAGAAATTACCAAACCAAAGATCTGGAAGGCCCATTCAAGACATAGAATTCATGGTTTTCCTCACAGCAATCCATTTTTAAGTATTCACAATAGATGGTTGTAGTCTTTGATTGGATACATCCTGAAATGTTGGAAAAATCATCCTTCTTGGTATTTCTTTCCACAATGAATGTGTTAAGAGAAATGTCATTTTAAAAAAATGGAATCTGACTTCCAATAATTTAAATTCATTATGTCATATCCTGCCATATCAGATAATGCAAATCAGATCTCTGTCTTCCATTGTGTGCCATTATTTCAGGTGCTTGAATAATGCTATTGTATAGCACTTTAGTGTCTTAGTGAAGCTGACTACCTCAGAAGTCTGGTGGAATGCTGTAGCAATGCATTCCTTGACTGAGGAGCAGATTGGACTAGATGATCACCAAGGTTACATTCTACAATTCTCAAGGCTAATCATTTCTATTCTTCTATCCCTTTTCAAAGGAGTTGTACTAATCACCTGATATCCTCATTGGCCTTCTCTGAACCTGATCCAGTTTCTCTGACTCTTTCTCAGTGCAAAGATCAGAATTGAACATAATAATCAAAGTGGTCTGACCTATCTAGAATAAAATGGAATAATTATACTCCCTAATTAAGATACTACAGATTATGTTGCAGTTGCCTGTTTTGTATTTCCAACACAGTACTGACTCATTCTATTTGTAATCCACTATTAATATTTTTTCACAACTATTATTGCTGAACCAAGTATCTACGCTTTGCATCTGATTTCCATTTTTAAAATTCATAATTGAGATTAAAGCCTGAATAGAATGCAATTTTGTAAGCCAATGATTCCCAGATATGGCACGTGTAAAATTTGCCTGTTCTTGGTGAGTTTGTACTTTCACAGAAAAAACAAATGTGTACATAGTTTGGGGTTGTTCTTAAATTCATCAGTTTGTAATTACAAAGTTGGTAATAGGTGTGTCTAATCAGAGAGAAAACTTGGGCTTCTAATAACCAGGGCTTTTTTTCTCATAGAACTCCCAGAACGGAATTCCGGCATCTTTTTTGGATGGAACCTTGTAGGGTAGGCAAGGTAGGTTGTATGACATGTGTGAGTTCCGGCACTTTTTTTTTTTTTTATAGAAAAATAGCACTGCTAATAACCAAGTGCTGTCTCTGGCCAGAAGCACCTATTACCAGCTTCAGTGATTAGACCAACAATCCTGAACTGTTCACTACAACTATTATTGTCCATGCACTGATGACCTCACACATAGATGGATTTTATTTAAGGGTATTCTTGTACTTAGTCCAGAAGCTACAGCTGCTCCAAAAGTAGTATCCAGTTTGCTAAGAAGGGTACATGGCTACAGACATTACATATTTGTTTAAACAATGGCCTTGGTCACACATTAGCTACCATGCCAGGGTAAAGAATTACTTTGTGACATGTCAAACACTGAGCAATATTGGATAGGATACTTGATGGATTGCTCTCACTATTACAGGCCATTGTCAGTTAGTAAAATTGTTGAGAGAAATGTTTCTGTGTCTGTCTATATCCATGCCATGTAATCACATTGAGGCAGATTTTCTCACTGGTGATGCTTATACTCTGGAATATTCCCTTTGTTGAAATTTCTCAGACTTTATTGGGGGTTTGGCAAGGAAGGAGGTACCTACTGAATATCTATCTCTTCAAGTTCTTTTCTGTATGAATAAAAAAATTGTTTGTTTTCCTTTCCCCTCATTTTTAGTATGTGTATATTATGTACATTTGTTACATAATATTGTACATTATACAGTATACAGAATATTGCTTTATAAACTTCTTATAACAGCTATAATTTAAATATATTACATTGTAATTATAAATAATGAGAACTTCATATTTGTCTCCCTTTCACACTAGTATTTTAAGCCCATTTGTCTAATCATTTTTTTGTCTTTTAGAGTTGGTAACTTTTCCATTCAATTTTGTGTCACCTACAGAATTGAAAAGTGTTCTTTTCCTTTTTTATTTAAGTAATTAATGACAATGTTGAGGAATACAGGACTCAAGATGGGTATTATAAGTCAATAGGTGGTATGAATGGCCTTCCAACTCCAAGTAAGTGGAGATTATGTTCTGGCTGATATATAAATTGATATTAAGGATATATTATATTAATTCTGTATTGACTCCCTCCAAGCCTTATGAAACCAAGTGCTGGATAAAAGAAGCTATAGTATAGAAAATCTAATTCAATGCCTTTTTGCCAAGAGTTTGACTTTTGCAAAGAATCAAGGAAGCAAAATAAAAATAATAAACCCTAGTTTAATATCAATTTTGTCAAAGGTGACCAAATGTAATGTAATGAGGCAAGTCTTGAACTGAATATTGAAACATATCTTGATTCCTGCAATAAAGGATTGAAAAATAATTCTCACATATTTTAGTGTCTCAATTTCTTCTGAAGTCATGTTGTTTATTTTCCATCTGGGAATGATTTTTTTTGAAGGCACTATTTTGCCTTAAAGTGGTTAATGAATAAGTCTTTCCTCTCTACTATATAAGACTAATGATTGAAGACTCTGCATCAAGCCCACTGTAGAAAGAGTAGCTACATTATCAATGTAGAGTAAAACTAAAATAATTTATTAGCTGGTTTAGAACAATGCAGTTCATTGCTTTCCAAACAATGGATTTGGGTTATGGAATTAATACTAAAATTAAAAATGAAGGGAGCTAGAGTGCAATTTTGCTTCATTGCTTTTCAAATAGAAATTAGACCATATTCCAGTATATTCCAGTATATTTTTAACTTGTGTTGACAAGTTTTCATAAGGCTTCATGATCAAAAATAGGAGTTTTAGGATTACTGACTAGATGTTAGATTTTTGCTCAAAGTCTATCTCTGGGAATTAAATACTATATTGTAAATCAAGAAAGCTGACATGTAAAGCATCTTTTGGCTATCTTATATATATATTTCCATTAAATGATACAGATTTGGTCAAGTGTAGATCACCTGGGCTAAATCTAGCCTTCTCCTTGATCAAAAACCTTACCCTTGCCTTAATTCTTGCCTATAGTTTAGTAATTATACTTAGAAGAGTAACTGCATGGTAAATTAGCAAAAGAGAAATAATGCAGATACAGTATCTTTTCTTTTCACTGCTCTGCCCCCTCAATTTCCATAAAATTTGATAGTTGGTAAAAAATAATTCTAAACTCTCTCTCTCTCTCTCTCTCTCTCTCTCTCTCTCTCTCTCTCTCTCTGTGTGTGTGTGTGTGTGTGTGTGTGTGTGTGTGTGTGTGTGTGTGTGTGTGTGTGATGTCACTGAAATGTAAAGTAATCCACTTTTCTGGATGAACTACAATTTTTTTTCTCATTCATGACAGTATATTATCTCCTGATTAAATCTTTGGGCTTTAGTTTAATTGCTTTTGAAATAATGTATTATTTCTACTAATTTTGTCTCTTTTAAAGTTCTGTTCTATGCCTGGAATACTGTACACATCAAATTAATCCTGACTATACATGGCATATAATATAGCTGAAAATCATACCTACTGGCCTAGTTTGCCTGTTGTATTTATTTGAATCCTGGGTTGGATTCCAGGGATGGATCTAGACACCATGCAAACACGCACATGTGCACACACACACACACACACACACACACACACACACACACACACACAAACACGTGTTCCATTTTAACCCCAAATAGAACGTTTTTAAATTGAGATAAAATATACTGGTTAGCAACAGCATTTGAAAACAAGATTAGCATAGGATCATGCTCTTCTCTGCCTAATGGAGGAAAACAAAAAACAAACAAAAAAAATGGAGTAGGTGAGTAAATATTATTTTTTTAAAGTAATTCTGTAAGTATTTTTACCTAGCATCCTGACCCACAGACTCAAAATAATCTATGGTAACTCTGACTTGTTCAAGACACAAAACATTTTTTTCTTCATTAAAAACATAGCATATAAAAAAGAAGCAGCTGTTCATTTGCGACTGGCAATAGTGACTACACATTTAACAAGAACAGCTTTGCTTTTCACTAATCATTTGCAAGTTAAAATTAATGATATTGGAATATTGTGAAGCCACTTCTGCCATTCCATAGGAAGACAGGTGTTGAATCCACCAATCCATCTCCATGCATTTGTTGGGAATTATGAAGATGGATACATACATACATTCCACACGGGTCTGTCTCATTGTTTACATGACAGCCCTTCAGATATGGGAAAACAATTATATCACTTCATAGTCTTTTCTTATTCTGGCTACACATTCCCAAGTTCTACAACTATTACATTTTCCTTCAAGACATCTTATCACTCTTCCTCTAGACAGACATATTTGTCCAAGTCCTTACTAAATGTGGTGTCCAGAATTGAACACAATATTCTTGGTACAGCCTGACTAAACCAGAATAGGGAGAACAATGCATACTTCTATTAGTGCAAATTCAGAATCAGATTGCATTTGTTTTAGTTTTTGTTTTGCAGCTGCATCACATTGTTGGCTCATGTTTAGTACATGGTCTGCTAAGATACCCAGATAATTTTTGCACATTCTGCTGCTTAGTATGTCCCTCTGTCCCATAGTCTACCTCTGATTTTTACTTGTTTAAACTTAACTTACTGATTTTTGACCAATGTCACAATTTTCTTATTGATTTTTGATCAATGTTACAATTTTCTTGAATATTGATACTGTCCTTTAGGGTATTTCTTTATTCTAATCTCTCACCAAGTTATTTGTAGTTCTTTGGACAGTAGTATGTTTTACTAGTGTGAGATCAGTATTTTTGTACTATTATAGAAAAATTGTTTATAAATTAGGGAAATTCAGTTTTTTGGAGGGGAGGGGGGAATAAAGGTCCAAACATTGCAACTAGATGGGACAAAGAATGACCTACCAATTTTAAATTGGGGGAGAAATGTTGAAAAAAGTGTATTTTGTTTTTGAAGCACTTTTTAAACTTCACTGAAAACATAAGGGAAAAAATTATAAACACCATAAACTCGTACCTATTGACAGTGGTCCAAATTTTAGGTGCCATTCAACTGAATATACACACTAAGACAAAATTCTCTTCAGTCACTCAGGTTGAACACCTTGAAAATTCCTTTTGTTCCACACTGAAAGATCATACAGCAAAGCAAGTCTTTTTAACTAATGTGATCATTTCTGTATATAGGATTAAACAGTATATATTTGTCAAGTATTAACCCATTGGGTCAAGATGTACAGTAATTCAAGCTTGCTCACAGGACAACAGAGATTAATTCTAGTCATGCTCATCAGAGCAGGATGAGGAGATACACTTGTCACCTTCCAGCTTTGTAACTGAGACCCAGGCCTTCAGTTCATAACTTTTTGGCCAAAACTCTGGATGAAATTTCAGAGGGAAGAAAATTATGCAGTCCAAGCCCCTTTAAAAATAGAGATATTAGTCTCTGCACTTTGTACATTACAATAAATGGGCAAGCAATAATTTGCCAAATTGGAAGGAAAAGAAGCTGAGGTCTCATTGCTGTACACACTAAGAAAAACTACAATTCAAAGTTACACTGCTCCCTATTAACTGTCATATTTCCTCCCTCCCTCCCTCCCTCCCTCCCTCCCTCCCTCCCTCCCTCCCTTCCTTCCTTCCTTCCTTCCTTCCTTCCTTCCTTCCTTCCTTCCTTCCTTCCTTCCTGGCAAGAGATTCCAGGAAAGATTTAATTGATGAAAGTTTGGAACACATCAAGCATAGGTAAAATGAAGGCAGATAGAAGAACGTTCACTTTCCCCTTAGGTTGAGATATTTGTCCATTCCTGTTTCCCAGAAAATGCACATTTCACATGTATTTCCTTTAAATGAAAGGGAGGCTGGAGTTCTTTTTCTTTGCAAAACCTCTGCATAACAAATATCACCGGTGTTCAGTGTTTGTCCACAGCTCGGAGCTGAGCAGAGTGTAGTTCTGTGATGACAGGAACA
>NW_015390018.1:0-12933 GCF_001527695.2 Protobothrops mucrosquamatus
GATGGATGGATGTATAGGTGGATAAATGGAGACAGAGAGATGAAAACAGCAAAACGGCACTTTCAAATGGCAAAAGCCCAATATTTACACAATATTTTCTTCCTCTCCCGTCAAGCAAGTGGCAGTTTGGGCTGAGAAGTTGGCAGATCAGGATCCATAGGCATACACCACCCTTTATGCAACCAGCAACCGGTGCCCTCTCCCTCTGACCGAAACAAATTAAGCCCCCTTTCCCGAGTTGCTTTTCCCCACGAATCTCAGCTGGCGCCCAAAACACGAGGTTCACCCCACATTCTCCAGAAAACCAATTTTGCTCTGTCCCTCCCTATTAAGACAACAGAGATTTCCATCCCCCCTCCCCCCAAAAAAGATTCATTCCACCACATTTCCCCCATCCATTAAAAACCCAAGCATGTTGCAAAGAGTTGTTCCTTCAACCCCCTTCCTCCTCCTTTGAGGAACGTGCAAGAATCCGTGTGCGCAAATAACTCCAAATGTACACACACGTCCGTTTCAGACATCAGGACAACGTTTCGGATCCGAATCGAAAACCCCGATTTCTCCTAACACATGTTGTTGGAGCGCTGCTTTCGGTTCAGACTGCAGTTCGCCCAAGCTCTTTTCCTTACCTGGAATTTTTGCCCCGGGGCTGACTGGATTACAATGTGGCAGGGATGCCACCAGCCAACATCAAGGTGAGAATTATTGACTGAGCGGAGAGAGAGAAAGAAGGAAGGAGGGGGAGAGAAGGAGGGACGCAAGACCCAGAGTGTATCCAGCTGCTTCACATTCCCTCATCAAAGAGAGCGGCTGCAAGCGCATTGTTGATGTGTAGAGTAAGGGGGTAGCGTCTGCTCCCTCGCTCCTCCGTCGCGTGGCAAGGACTTCCGCGGCCACTAGGGGGCCCTTTCCGCTGCGAAACCTCGCCCGGGCATTTTGGGCAAAGCGTTGGCATTCCTTACGAGAAGGACAAAGAAATGCCTCCAGAAGGCCGGAAGCGGCGAACGGGGCGCTAAGAAAGGGGGGGTCAACGGGTAAAGTTGCAGAGGGAGACCCCTCTTCGGTCCATGGGTGAAAAGGGGAGGAGATGGGAAGCAGGAAGAAGTAGGCTGATATGTTCAATTCACGTCGCTGGTGAGATCTAACTCATTACTGTTACAGTCGGGCTGGCAGGGGAGGAATTAGCAGAATAACAGAGTTGGAAGGGACCTTGGAGGTCTTCTACTCCAGCCTTCTGCTCGAACAGGAGACCCTATGTGCCATTCTGGACAAATAGATGTCCAGTCTCTTCTTAAAAGCCTCCCGTGATGGAGCACCCAAAACTTCTGGAGGCAAGTCGTTCCACTGGTTAATTGTTCCCACTGTCAGGAAATTCCTCGATAGAATAGAATAGAATCACCACGATGTAAAAAAAAGATGTTGAGACTCTAGAAGGAGTGCAGAGAAGAGCAACAAAGATGATTAGGGGACTGGAGGCTAAAGCATATAAGGAACGGTTGCTGGAATTGGGTATGTCTAGTTTAATGGAGAGAAGGATGAGGGGGGACATGATAGCAGTGTTCCAATATCTCAGGGGCTGCCCCAAAGAAGAGGGAGTCAAGCTATTTTCCAAAGCACCTGAAGGCAGGACAAGAAGCAACGGATGGAAACTAATCAAGGAGAGAAGCAACCTAGAACTAAGAAGAAATTTCCTGACAATTAGAACAATTAATCAGTGGAACAACCTGCCTCCAGAAGCTGTGAATGCTCCAACAGTTTTTAAGAAAAGACTGGACAGCCATTTGTCTGAAATGGTATAGGGCAGGGATGGTATAGGGCAGGGATGTCAAACTTGCAATGTCACGTGATGTGTCGCGATGTATAATTATATAATTTATTATATAAATTTAATAAATAAATAAATGTATTGCGATTTTTTTTCTATTGCCGGCAATGGGACGGGCACGGTTTCGGCATGATGCATCTGGCCCATGGGCCGGCAGTTTGACATCCCTGGTATAGGGTTTCCTGCCTAAGCAGGGGGTTGGACTAGATGACTTCCAAGTCCCTTCCAACATTATTATTATTATTATTATTATTATTATTATTATTATTATTATTATTATTTACTATTTTTATTATTATTACTATTTACTATTTATTATTATTATTATTACTACGAATAGAATAGAATAGAATAGAATAGAATAGAACTCTTTATTGGCCAAGTGTGGTTGGACACACAAGGAATTTGTTTCCGTTGCATAAACTCTCAGTGTTCATACAAGTAATAGTGATAAATCATGATCATAAACAATATTCATCATAAATCATAAAATACAAAACTTCATCATAAATCATAAGATGCAACATTTAATGATAATCATAGTCATAGTTGCTTCTCTCCTTGATTAGTTTCCATCCATTGCTTCTGCTGCTGCCTTCAGGTGCTTTGGACAATAGGTTGAGTCCCTCTTCTTTGTAGCAGCCCCTGAGATATTGAAGGACTGCTATCATGTCACCCCTGGTGCTTCTTCAATATAAATTGCAGTGGGGTTTACACAACATG
The DNA here is from genome assembly GCF_001527695.2 of Protobothrops mucrosquamatus. Taxonomy (NCBI): domain Eukaryota; kingdom Metazoa; phylum Chordata; class Lepidosauria; order Squamata; family Viperidae; genus Protobothrops; species Protobothrops mucrosquamatus. The sequence continues at coordinate 2,549 of NW_015390018.1, forward strand.
CCAGCCTGAGCTAAAATGGTGTGGGGTAGTTTATACTCTAGCACAGGGGTGGGGTACCTTGGCTCTTTTATGACTTGTGGACCAACTCCCAGAATTCCTGAGCCAGCATAGCTGACTCAGGAATTCTGGGAGTTGAAGTCCATGAGTCATAAAAGAGCCAAGGTTGCCTACCCCTGATCTAGCCAGAATCCCCCAAATGTTTTTAACATGCTGTGAAGTTCTAAATTCAGAGTAAAAACTTTGTTTTTTATAAAAAAAAAATATGGGCACGTTGATGAGACAGACCTCCTTTGACATTTGCATTTGGTCAAAGGTTTACAGTGCGGTTGTTCGTCCCCCAAACATGTACGAAATCTCCATAAGTGAGTAATTACATACCTAATTAAATGGTAATTAAAATGATTTCTCAGCAGGGAAATTTGGCATGCAACATTGCATGCTGGGTTGGGCCAAATGGCACAAAAGAATTTCATGCAGTGAAGGAAACCTGTTTTTATTTATTTTTTTCCCTTTGCCCTTGAAAACAGAGTCAAAAGCAGCTTCTTTTGTAGCATGTCCACGCGGAGTGAGGTAAACATGAAGAAAACCTTTAACTACAACCCTAAAATGAAAGAAGAAAACAACCCAACAGACATAACAGTTTCTTCCACTTTAACCGGAAGACTGTTTATCATCCTGAAAAAGCCAATTAGCTGGGCTGAACCAGCACCAGAAGCATTCCTGCAGTTCAGTAGATCACCACATGGGGCAGCATCACACCAGCTAGCTTTTTTCCCCCATGGTGTCTACAGTTCCTCTCAAAAAACCAGGACAATCGAAGCAATGTTTTCCTGCACTGCCTCCACCTATGCCGACTGACTTTAAAGCCAACACAGTGCTAGGCTGCATTAACAGAGGGATAGAATCAAGATCATGTGAAGTGTTAATACCACTTTACAAGGCCTTGGTAAGGCCACACTTGAAATACTGCATCCAGTTTTGGTCACCACGGTGTAAAAAAGATGTTGAGACTCTAGAAAGAGTACAGAGAAGAGCAACAAAGATGATTAGGGGACTGGAGGCCAAAGCATATAAGAAAAAGCTGCTGGAATTGGGAATGTCTAGTTTAATGAAGAGAAGGACGAGGGGTGACATGATAGCAGTGTTCCAATATCTCAGGGGCTGCCACAAAGAAGAGGGAGTCAAGCTATTTTCCAAAGCGCCTGAAGGCAGGACAAGGAGCAACGGATGGAAACTAATCAAGGAGAGAAGCAACCTAGAACTAAGGAGAAACTTCCTGACAGTGAGAACAATTAGCCAGTGGAACAACCTGCCTCCAGAAATTGTGAATGCTCCAACACTGGAAATTTTTAAGAAGAGACTGGACGGCCATTTGTCTGAAATGGTATAGGGTTTCCTGCCTGAGCAGGGGGTTGGACTAGATGACCTCCAAGGTCCCTTCCAACTTTATTATTATTATTATTATTATTATTATTATTATTATTATTATTATTATTATTATTATTATTATTATTATTATTATATGGTGTATCGTGAGGAGCCATCTCACCCCGATGGGATTAGCCCATCTCAACCACTCCACAGAAGGGGCATGCTGCAGACCCCATCGGTCAAGGAACTCCGGCCAGTGGGGTCCAGGAAAAGAGCCTTTTCTGCCTGGTACCTGCCCTTTGGAACATTGTGCCCTCTAAAGATGAGATCTACACCCATCAGTCACTCCCATCCTTCTGGCCTTCTGAAAGGGGCTGAAGACCTGGCTCCTTTAGCCAATGAAAAGGAGTGAACGGGGAGAAAATCAATAAGTTGGCTATGAGCTGGGAAGAATAAGGGATATATCAATTTTTCAAAGGCACTATCTAAAATGTGACATTGAAAAATGGACTTTGTAGTGATTTGGTTTTCTTCCTGTTTTGTTTTAAACTTTTGCATCAAAAGGTTTTGCATCCAATTAGGGAAGAAAAGTTGTAAATTAAGTCTCTCCTTCCCTGGTCTCTTCTATTGCCCTTCCTTACCCTCTCTTTCTCTATCTCTCCTTTTTCTCTCCACTCTATGTCCTTTTTCTTTCTGTTTTCTTCCCTTTCCCTTATGTCATGTGTCTGATTAACGAAACACTTCAAAGAACTTTCAGGCATTTCCCCTCCCCTATTTTGGGGTCATGACACCTTACTTTCTTCCTTCCCACTTCCCCTTCTGACTCTTTCCTCTTCCTCCTTCTCTCTCTTCCTTTCTAATCCCCCTCCCCTCCCCCAGGCTCTTGGACAGCTGCCCAAATCCCACAGTGATTCTTTTCCAGTAAGGTTCCCACCAAGTTCTCTTTAGCAAGATTTGTTGCGATGAACAAAGAATGAAGTTACAAGAATCCCCGCAACTGAACTATTTCCTATATAAATCCAATATATTGCCATGAATCTTAGGGTGGAGACTTTCTGTCAGCACTGCCCTGTCACTTTGCCAGCCATGCGTCACTAGATGCTAGTCTGCCATATGCAACAGGTGGGAGGGAGCTGCGGGGTGGGATAAGGGAAAGCAGAAGGGGGATTGAAACTACTTGTTGTGCCGTCCCATGAGAGCCACTGGCCGTTTCAAGATCACCCCATGGAATGTGGTACCCTCCAGCTCGTGCAGCCAGGGACTGTTACCACAACAATTTGTTTGACTGCTCTTGGACAGTAAAAGATAACTAAGGGGAAAGGAGTGAAAGAGTAAAGTTAACCAGATGCTTTGGGTGTGAAACTTCAGTTCCGGCTTTGCTACACTGTAATCATTTGACTTTAGTAAAGTGTACTTTTGTTAATCATGAGTTCGAGAATCTTTCTTTTCTAACTGGCCAAGTTGGGATGGCTGACACTTTCTGATTTGCTTCCTAATATCCTTCCTGAAAATGGGGAAGTTACAGCTGGTTATTTATTTCAGTGTTTCTCAATCTCCGTTCCCAGAATTCCTGCATGCTGGCTGGGGAATTCTGGTAGTTGAAGTCCACACATACTTCTAATACCATTTTCTTGAGCACAGGTTCTCCTCAGGGCTGTGTCTTAAGTCCGCTGCTGTTCACCCTGTTGATCCATGACTGTTGTGCTAGGTTTGCCACCAACCATATTGTGAAGTTTGCAGATGATACAACAGTAGTGGGCCTTATTCAGGATGACAAGTGGAAGCTTACCACAAGGAGGTTGAAGGATTGGTGAACTGGTGTAAGGAAAACAGCCTAGTTTTAAATACCGGAAAGAGATCATTGTTGATTTCAGAAAAGGCAGGCACAGCCACACTTCTCTGTGCATAAATGATTCACCTGTGGAGATGGTTACCAGCATCAAATTCCTGGGTGTGCAGCTAACGAATAGGCTGACTTGGTCGCTCAACAGTGAGAAACTGGTGAAGCGGGCACAGCAGCGCCTGCATTTTCTGCGCCGCATGAGAAAAGCACATCTTCCTTCCCCCGTCCTGACCACTTTCTACAGGGGGACGATTGAGAGCATCCTGTCATACAGGATCACAATCTGGTTTGGAGGCATCACTGCTTCAAACAGGAAGGCAGTGCAGAGAGTGGTGAGGATGGCCGAAAAGATCATTAGCAGTTCCCTCCCTCCCATCCAGGACATAGCACAGAATCGCTGGTTGAGCAGGGTCCGTAAGATTATCTGGGACACTACACATCCTCTTCACAACCTGTTTTCCTTGTTACCTTCTGGGAGGAGACTTCGTGGTATCCATAGCAGAACATCCAGATTCAGCCATAGTTTCATTCCATACAGCATTAACCTTGTGAACTCTCAAGCTTCCTCCTTCCATTATATATTCAAGATGGACAATATTTAATATTTATTGCTATGTATATGTAGGGATATGGGTCTATACATATGTTGTTCATAGTATGTTTAGGTGTGTGCCATGTATGTGTTTCACTTTGAGAGCGGGCAACTAAATTTCATTTTTGATGTGTGCCATTGTGCCCACAGTATAAAAATGACAATAAAGGTTATCTTATCTTATCTTATCTTATCTTATCTTATCTTATCTTATCTTATCTTATCTTATCTTATCTTATCTGATCTGATCTGATCTGATCTGATCCTATCTTATCTTAAATTTGCTGAAGTTGAGAAACACTGTTTACATAATGGTCTCCAGAGCCTTTATCTATCTGAGGGGCATCTCTTACAACCTCTTTTTTTCCCTTTCTCCTCTCTTTTCTCTCTCTCTCTTTCCTGCCCCTTTCTTTTTCTCCCCCTTTCCCATCTCCTCTTTTCCTCCATCTTTCTCCCCCCTTCTTCTCTTTATCACTTTCTTTCTCTATATCCCCTCTGCCCTTCCTCTCTCCTTTCTGTCTTATTACTCCCCCTCCCTTTGAATGTTTCATATTGGGAAATATGAACCTCCAAAATACATCCACCTCAGCGTGTTCCCAATCCCGTACTTCTGAATCTGTCAAAGAAAAAACAGCCACCTCTACATTGCGGCAAAGATCTCTATTTATCCGGGGAGTTTGGAAACAGAGTGTGAGGACCTAATTGCTCTTAAAAGCTTCAGAGGTTCACCAAAGCTGGAGAGTCACCTCCATTAGCAGAAGTATTGATTTATTCTCCATCAAGTTTTTCTCAGAGTGAAATTGTGGATGTTGGCGATAGTCTATCCTGAAAACTTAATGGGCAGAGTTCAGCTGGAGTAATTCACTAGGTCACCTTTGACTCCTTGCCCCACTTAGCTGGACGAAGAGTTCTGGGCGACTGGAAACATGCAACAATATTTTCCGATGCTTTGGGTCAATCCTTAAGGAACCCAGTGTTGCCTTAGGTCCTGTTAGCAATTCATCTGGACCAGAAGGCAAGACAAGACACAATGGATGGAAACTAATCAAGGAGAGAAGCAACTTGGAATTAAGGAGAAACTTCTTAACAGCGAGGGCAATTAACCAGCGGAACAGCTTGCCTTCAGAAGTTGTGGGCGCTCCATCACTGGAGGTTTTTAAGAAAAGATTGGACAACCATCTATCTGAAATGGTATAGGGTCTCCTGCTTGAGCAGGGGATTGGACTAGAAGATCTCCAAGGTCCCTTCCAGCTCTATTCTGATTGATATTTTGATGCAGCTTGGCAATAGCAGGAAAAACCCAAATTGGAACAAATTTGGGTTGTGTTTGTTTTCCTCTGTTTGTTTTCCAAGATAACTAAAGGGTCTCTTCTAAGGCTATATAAATGTGATAAATTAATTAAGCTATTGTTTTTAAAAAAAACCGGTAAAACCTAGTTCACTTATTGCAGCAATGGGCTATTTAAAAAGATCTTCCTTTTAATTGGAACACAGCCTCTAATATTTGGTTTTTAATTTGGTTTTAGAAGGGTTTTATTTTTGTATATTGTTATTGTATCTGTTTTTAATATGCTGTGCACCGCCCTGAGTCCTGCGGGAGAAGGGCGGTATAGAAATTAAAATAATAATAATAATAATAATAATAATTGCTGCGGGTCGTCCTCAACTTACAGCTATAATGCAGTGCCCATTGTATTTGTAAGTTGTGACAATCATAAAGGAGGTCATCACGTGACTGACCTGATTTTACAACCTTTTTTTGCAGCAGTCGTTAAGCGAACACAATGGTCATAAAGCGAAGATACTACTTGTTTGTTCTTCAAATAACCTTAACATTTTCAGATTGCTTCCTCGCAGTCCCCATCCATCTTTTTCTAGTCTTTCAACTAGACCAGGGCTAGGCAACCTTGGCTCTTTTATGACTCGTGGACTTCAACTCCCAGAATTCCTGAGCCAGCCATGCTGGCTCAGGAATTCTGGGAGTTGAAGTCCACGAGTCATAAAAGAGCCAAGGTTGCCTAGCCCTGAACTAGACCAAGAGGGAACATTAAAAACCACCTTCTGTGTTGTAGCCTTTCAAATCTTGAAAGACCACAGACATACCTTTAATTAATTCTTATCTTCTCTGAACCATGGAATGGGACAACTTGCCACAGCCAACTCGCCATGGCCAACTTGTTGCAGCCAACTCACCACAGCCAACTCACTACAGACAACTTGTCGTGCCCAACTTGCTGCGGGACAACTCACCACAGCCAACTCTCTGCAGCACAATGCACAGCGATAACAATTTAACAATGGTATTTAATTATCTATATAAATAAAAATGTAAATGTTCGTTTGTTCAAAATCTTAAATCTCTGAAAGTTCTTCACCGATTGCTTTGAAATTTTGACACAACATTGCATTCGAATACGCGCGTGTTTTTATATACCTACTATTATATTATATAGATGTCACACCTGTGACAGGTAAAAACATGCTTTTTTTGAAAAACAGCGCCATCTGTTGGACGTAAATTTAACCAGACTGAGCCACAGCAACGCGTGGCCGGGTACAGCTAGTTTAAAATAAATTTAAAAAATATTTTAATGTTTGCCATTCACATTTCATTCTGTTCCTCCTTTTGCATCCTTTCTTTAATGATTGCATTCCACTGTTTCTTTGATGTTAGTGTAACTCTTGTCCCGCAGCGAGTTGACCATGAGTTGGCCATGGTGATTTGGCCGCGGTGAATTGTCATAGACGCTCTGAACCAACAACTGCTTCAACTTTACATATTGGTCTTGCCTTCCAAGAAGATCCCTCTTCCCTGGACGTCCTCCAGTTTCTCAGTGGCATTCTTAAAACAGAGCCCTTGAATTCCTCACAGTATATTTTGCGACTTCTAGTGACTTCTCTAGAAGAGAAGAACATTTCAAATTCCCACCACACTCCCTCCAATTTTGCAAGTCCCACCATTTGGAGTGGATCTCCATCTTAAAAAGTTGAATTGGATTTGGCTTGCCGTTGTTTACCTGCTTTGGATTTTCAAGTCTGGTCTACTGGCGATTCGACACTGGGGAGGAGAATAGAGCCACTGGAATGCAGACATGGTCTTCTCCTCAATCCGAAAGCAGCCTTGCCTCACGTACCTGAAACCGTAGATTGTTACAAACTATGTTAATATTGCACAGACCCAAGTGGAAAAGGAAGCTTTGATTTCAGGTTCTCCAGCATGAAGGCAGCTGGAACCAGAATTGCCTACTTGTCTTGCCTCATTATTTTTTAAAGATCTCTACGTAAGCTAACGCACAATGGGGTGAGCTCCCATTCCTCACCCCATCTCCTGCCCATCTAGCAGTTCAAAAGCACGCAAATGCAAGTAGATAAATAGGTAACACTTCGATGGGAAGGTGTTCTGTCCCCGTCTGACACACACACCCAAACAGCCAGCCGAGGGTTAAATAACTTCTCCACACTCCACACTACAGATAAGAAACTTGGCAGCAGCTCCATAGCTGCCTGCCAAGACTTTTACTCAGAGAACAAAAAACAATACACACAGTTAGAAATTAAGTCCACAGTAAACTACTTCGCCAGAGATTTAGCTTTGTCCGTCACAGAGTCCAAATGGCCACCACCTCCCTTTTATAGCCTGTGGGGTGTGGTCCAGTGACTCAGCTTAATCTCTGGCACGCCTCCTTTTCTGCTGTGCACGCTTGTCGCTCCTACGCTGGTGTGGATCCAGCCACAACGTATCTTCATCACTATCCGAAACACCTGGCTCCTGGCCAATCTCAGAAACACCTGGCTCCTGGCCAATCTCTTCTCTGTCGGGAGACACCTGAGGCATTGCCAAAGAGGAGGGTCCTGGAGAGGGAGGCCTGGCCATCTCCTCTCCTTCATGTTCGAAGCCTTCTTCCTCCGATAAGAGGGGCTCACAAGATGGAGCCACAACAGAAGGTAACAGTGTTCCATGGCCTTTGATGCATAGCCCTGCTGACCAAATGACCATGGAAATTGTCTTCAGACAACATTGAAGATCAGCACCGTGCCCTAAAGTCAGATACAGCTGATAGGGCAGTGGTGGTGAACCTATGGCACGCGTGCCAGAGGCAGCACTCAGAGCCCTCTCTGTGGGCACACGCAAAGCCATCACTAGCAGCTCGTGCAGGTCCATTAGGCCGCCGCTGCCCAGAGCAGCAGCCCCGCCCAGCACAAAGCATGCAAAATGGCCGGCTAGCTCGAATAGAGGTATTAGAGCATCAAGGAGGTCACGCCTACCCGGCCACGCCCACCCAGTCTGCTGTGACCACCCTGGCCACGCCCACCCAGTGGGCCATGCACCCCACCCTCCCTGAGGGAACCACAATGCTGATGTGGCCCTGGCACTTTGCAATAAATAAGTGGGTTTTGGATTGCGGTTTTGGCACTCGGTCTCTAAAAGGTTAGCCATCACTGTGATAGGGAAACCTTTACCTTTTTACTTATCACCCAGATTCAAAGTGCTGATGGTTGCTCCACCCCCCGTGGTCATGTGATCACTTCAGGCGCTTGGCAATGAGGCCATATTTATGGCCATTGTCGGCGTCACGTGATCACATGACTGGGTTTTCTGACAGTTTTTCCCAAAACACGCTGTCAAACCTACAACAACTACTCTGCTTACAGCCAACTTTCTTCATTTTTTCGGCTTGCCACTTCTAAGCAGGGAGGGGAGATGCATTCTTCTAGTTCAGTCATAACAATAACTTTTTTGTGGGAACCAAGGTCAAATTGCTCAAACGTTTGGTGGGCTAGAACTAGCGTTAGAGAGCCCACTCAAGGTGTTAATTGGAGAATGTCATTTATTACATATTTAGTGGGTGGGAAGTTTAACTTTTACTTTGTAACCTTTTGGGGGGGGACTTCTAGTCTTGGTTTCACCTATGTTCGTGCTGATATTATGTAGCCATTAAAATTGTTCTTTGAGGAAAGCAATTGCCTCAGAGTTCTTATTTCTACAGGCCTCATCCATCGGAACCATGACACACGCATTTTTACTTCCAGTTTTCAGCAAATCTGGCCCATAGCAAACCCTTGCTTCTCTTAACGACCACAGCACTCAGTTTATGGCCTCGGCATTTGCTTAACGGCTGAGGCACAAAAAGGTTTTAAAATTGGGTTGCTCACATGAGTGTCCCAATGTACAACACTCGCAAGTTATGACGATAATGGGCAGACTCCATTGCAGTCACAACTCCAGAAGTACCTATAAAAAAAAAATCCCAAGCATGTAAGGAGCCTTAGAAGTATAACATAGTAAAAGAAACCCAGGGGAGAAAAACAGGAATTGCAGGGAGACAGTTGACTTAGCCACGTTCAGCTTAAAGATTACAGACACATTTAAAAATGGCAAACTGAAATGCCTTTTAAAAAATGCAGACTCTTGCTGCATTATATAATGGCTACCAGCAAAAATAGATGAAATAAGCTAGAGAGGGGCAAAATCTTAGTTAATTGATGGATGCCTATCTGATTTCAGCAGGCCTCTGGTTTTGCAATTGTTCTGCAATTGCAACCACTAAAAATAAGGCACATTTATCTGCCCGATGCTTGGATAAATTGTATTTCTAGAGCTTGGTTTGTTTTTTTTATTGGTTACTTAAAATGTTGATTTAACATCTTTCCAATGGCATGCCTCTCAAGGGAAGCATGTGCAATACATTAAAATAGAACTTCTATACAATATAAATTCAATAACATATATAAAATAGTGTTGTAGAGAGATTGATACGGTATATAATGAACAACCAGTAAGTATGAATCTCATTGTCTACCTGTAAATTGAGCTTCTGGGAAAAAAATAAGCACACTATTTGGAAACCTTACGGATCAAATCTCTGAATTTCAGCATCCCTACCTAGAAAAATAAATTGGCTGTCATTTATATGTGCCTAAAGCCCCAGAGAAATATGACTGGTTAACCTGGCATTACTGAGGTAGATGCAGCTGAAAATATTCAGTTTAGTCATTCCACTGCTGAAGGAATGTATCACTTCACATTCCTCAAACTACAACAAGCCCAAATTTTGACATTTGGTGGCCTCGCTTATTTTTCCAGGAGAGGTGGACATCTGCTCTCAAATTTCTTCTCAAGCTACCTCTGCGAAGTAATAGTATGATTCAGTGGTTGGTTCACACAGCATGCTAGACCAGGTTAGAGAAGGCATGGGTAGTTTTGTGGTTCAGAGTTCCTAGGAACCCATCTTGTATACAAGTAGTCCTCAACCTATGACCACAATTGGGACCAGAACTTCTGCTGTAAAGCAAGACAGTTGTTAAAGAAGTCATACCCGATTTTACAACCTTTTGGTCATGGTTGTTAAATAAGTCACTGCAGTTGTTAAATGAGTCATGGGGCCGTTAAGCGAATCCTGCTTCCCCCATTGATTTTGCTTGTCGGAAGTTGGCTGGGAAGGCCACAAACGATGATCACATGACCCTGGGATGCTGCAACTGTCATAAATACATGCTGGTTGCTAAGCACCCAAATTTTGATCATGTGACCATGGGGATGCCGCGCCAGTCATAGTGCAAGCACCAGTCATTAGCTCA